>NC_083768.1:5590787-5600787 GCF_963514075.1 Conger conger | reverse complement strand
GACATTTTAGCTGTGGAAAAAAGTCACACCGAGCACACCTGTTCGATCTGTTCTCGTTAGGAAGGCTATACATAAGTAATGGATAACGTCTCAGCCAATCAGAATGCCTTATTTCCCCTGGGAAGTCGGTTATTTTCGGTGCTGTGGTATAGTAGTCCGCACTTTAATCAATGCAATATTTGTTATTTGCTTAAATCACAGGTAATCAACTAATTAGGAGCTTAGGATTATTAGACCTGAGCTGCATCCATTTGTATCAAAAGGGCGTTGGTGGCGAACTAAGCGGAATGTTTATTTAACATCGTTCAACACCGCCACTGATTGCGGCAAACATAGTTCACTGCGAACGTCTGCTGCCCGCCTTGAACGCACGTCAGATGGGAGTCGGTGTATATTGTCTTGACACGTTCCTCAATCACCAACCTCCAGTCCCATTCTATAATTAATGGCCGTTTTTTCCATAACTCAATCATCGTCTTATTTGTGACTGTGGAGGCGACACCAAACGAAGAGACGCCATGTTTCTTCGTAACCAGGGTAATTACGCCGGGCGCGGGATCCTTCCTAATCAGATCATATGATCGTAATTCACACTTTAGGGCAGAATCATGCCGCAGTTTTGCAGACCGCGATTAGCTGGGACAAATGAGACGTTCTGCTCTCCAACAAAGCCGCGACAAAATAAGTAGAAATGAGATATACAGAATTAAATTAGGCACACAATTTGAGGGATTGAAAGAATCACGATCTCGTTATAAATTGAAGTAATCTGAGAAAAGTAAAAAAGATATTTTGTTATGACTAAATGGATCTCTTATTGGGTTGGCTGGTGTCCAGTGTGAGACACATTTTATCTAAAGGGTTTACAATTTTTGAACAATTCTTTCATAAGCAAGATAATCAGTTAAGTTAAGTAACAATTAGCTTGAGGAGTAGTACTATATCAGAGTTGATTGTACTTGTATTGTAGTGCTGAACAAACTGTGAAACGAAACAACTGAACGTCTCGCTGTGGGGAAGCTGCACCTTAGAATGTTTTATTATTAAATGTAGAGCTTTCATGTTATGCAGCGTGTAAGCGCACTGTAACGTTGGGGTGCCTGGTCATTGTTGCTGTTGTTGTTGCTGCTGCTGTTGTTGTTTTTGTTGTTGCTGCTGCTGCTTTTGTTGCTGTTGTTGTTGTTATTGTTGTTGCTGTTGTTATTGTTGCTGCTGTTGTTGTTGTTGCTGTTATTCTTGTTGTTGTTGTTGCCGTTATTCTTGTTGTTGTTGTTGCTGTTGTTGTTGTTGTTGCTGTTGTTGTTGTTGTTGCTGTTATTCTTGTTGTTGTTGTTGCTGTTATTCTTGTTGTTGTTGCCGTTATTCTTGTTGTTGTTGCTGTTGTTATTGTTGCTGCTGTTGTTGTTGTTGTTGCTGTTATTCTTGTTGTTGTTGTTGCTGTTGTTGTTGCTGTTGTTGTTGTTGTTGCTGTTATTCTTGTTGTTGTTGTTGCTGTTATTCTTGTTGTTGTTGCCGTTATTCTTGTTGTTGTTGCTGTTGTTATTGTTGCTGCTGTTGTTGTTGTTGCTGTTATTCTTGTTGTTGTTGTTGCCGTTATTCTTGTTGTTGTTGCCGTTGTTGTTGTTGTTGTTGTTGTTGTTGTTGTTGTTGTTGTTGTTGTTAAGAGTATCACTGCCGATTTGATACCGTGAGGCAAGCTGACCCCCGGACCTCGGTGTATGGATTTGAGTGTGAGGAACAGAAATATTCAGGAATAAGTCTCACGTCCTCGAAAATATGACTTTGCCCGTTGTTACCTCTGCCAGAGACCACCAGGTGCACATTCAACCAGAAACATTTTGCAACAGACTTTGAGGTATGTTTGCTCCCATTTGGTGGTTGTGTCAGGGGTGTCACCCGAATCAATAACGACGTAGACATTTACCGTCGGAAGTCGGCTGCCATCGTCGTGTGACGTCAGACAGCTCATTCTCGACGTCGGGGTAGATGGATTCGCCCCGAGTTCACAAGTAGGAATTCCAAATTTGAGTGACGTTCTATTGCGCTTTTCCGAGCAGGTGGTCAGAGAAACCTCTGAGTTGTCTGGAACGCAGCATGAAGCCCGGAGAACGACTTCTCAGACGCCAGAGGGGCAGACCGTACTACGTCGGCCAGTCCGCTCACGGTTTGCAATGATGTTCGACTCACCACTGTTTCTGTTTGAATACGTGTTTCTGCCACGTTTCGTCGCGGCTGGACGTGGCCCTGTTGTTTTTGTCTCCACGGTTACCTCCGTAATTACCCGTGTAATTAAGGCCTTGGCGAGGCTCAGATGCTCTGTGAAATGCTTGTCAATTAAATTTCAGGAACTGACGAGAAAACGAAAAAAAAACGAAAAAATTAAACCAGAAGTAGATATGATGTTCCCTGGTTTTGTTTGTTTCGGCTTCGGAAATATAACAGAGCTCAAAATAACCACAATCCCACATTATCTTAAGGAGGAAAAACAATGCCTCTGTTGAAAAGTGGGATTAAAAAGAAAGGCAATGGTAGCCCCCTTATGTCGTTGTACAAAATAAATACCCCCGTGCCCCCCCTCCCCCTTGCACCCCAATAAGAGGCTCACTTCATACTGCCGGTGGGCTGTTGAAGAGCTGCCTCTTAATCCCCCCCTTCCCCTGTACTGCCTGATCAACATTTCCTGACGGGACATTTGCATGTACTAAGGCTTGTGCAGCAGTAATTGCATTTGCAGTAATTGCACTGAATAAAAAGACAGGAACAAAATGATCCATCAAACTTGTACGGGACTGCTTGTACCATTCCCTTGGTTAGAGACGGCTCTGAGGGTGTGTGAGTGTGTGTGTGTTTGTATGTGTGAGTGTGTGTGTGAGTGTGTGTGTGCTTGTGTGAGTTTGTGTTTGTGTTTGTGTGTCTGTGTGTGTGTGTGTGAGTGATTGTGTGTTTGTGTGTGTGTAGAGATGGCTCTGAGTGTGTGTGTGAGTGAGTGAGTGTGAGAGTGTGTGAGTTAGTGAGTGTGTGTGTGTGTGTGTAGAGAGATAGTTCTGAGTGTGTGTGTGTGTGTGTGGAGATGGCTCTGAGTGTGTGTGTGTGTGTGTGTGTGTGTAGAGAGATAGTTCTGAGTGTGTGTGTGTGTGTATGTGTGTGTGGAGATGGCTCTGAGTGTGAGTGTGTGTGTGTGTGTGAGTGATTGTGTGTGTGTGTGTGTGTGTGTGGAGATGGCTCTGAGTGTGTGAGTGAGTGAGTGTGTGTGTGTGTGTGTGTGTGTAGAGAGATAGTTCTGAGTGTGTGTGTGTGTGTGTGTATGTGTGTGTGGAGATGGCTCTGAGTGTGAGTGTGTGTGTGTGTGTGTGTGTGTGTGTGTGTGTGTAGAGAGATAGTTCTGAGTGTGTGTGTGTGTGTGTGTGGAGATGGCTCTGAGTGTGTGAGTGAGTGTGTGTGTGTGTGTGTGTGTGTGTGTAGAGAGATAGTTCTGAGTGTGTGTGTGTGTATGTGTGTGTGGAGATGGCTCTGAGTGTGAGTGTGTGTGTGTGTGTGTGAGTGATTGTGTGTGTGTGTGTGTGTGTGTGGAGATGGCTCTGAGTGTGTGAGTGAGTGAGTGTGTGTGTGTGTGTGTGTGTGTAGAGAGATAGTTCTGAGTGTGTGTGTATGTGTGTGTGGAGATGGCTCTGAGTGTGAGTGTGTGTGTGTGTGTGACTCACTGGCAGAGGTGGCAGACACTTTGACAGCGCTTTGAGGAAGCGAGCTGTGTGGAGATCACTGTGGGTCGTCCTCTGCTCTGAGGAAATGCTGTTCCTTTCTCCACTGTCAAAGGGACACACACACTTAACCGTGAGAACTACCCTCAAGTCCCCGAAATTTATACAAAAATAGAAATTAATTAGAAATAAGAGACAGAGACAGACAATGAGAATGTGTGTGTGTGTGCATGAGAGAGATGTGTGTGTGTGTGTGTGTGTGTGAGAGAGAGAGACAGACAGAGACAGTGAGAATGTGTGTGTGTGTGTGTGTGTGTGTGTGTGTGTGTGTGTGTGTGAAAGAGAGCGAGTGAATCTTGCCTTATTGAACTTGTCTGCTGTCATCTTGACAGAGGGAGTGTGAAAAAGAGCCCTGGCTTTGTGCTGTTGAACCTGCGTCACCTGGCCTGGACCTCACAGGGCCCGGACGTGGGGAAATGTCACCTGGCCCATTACAGCCCGTCCAGCTATGAGCTGGGGGCTGGGTGATAAACCCACACGTGGAGCGTCTGATCTGGGCGATACGCAGAGGCAGCCATTCAGAGTCTGCGTGACTCCAGCTCTTCTGCACGATCTCTGCAGTCCATCCCTTAACCAAAGCACAACGTGGTGTGAACGCTCCCTCACCACTTCTCCCCCTCTCTCCCTGGACGGTCAGGGGGCAAACGAGGGCTCGGCGAGGTGCATCAGGTGTGCTCCAGGTGGAGCTCCTGGAATAACGGGACCTGGCAGGCAGGCAGGGGGTCTCCAGGGGAGGGTTGGGGCCGTTTCGGGAGCTGCTGGTCTAGACAGCAGGGGATCAGAGTCAACAGAGCCCACCGCTTGTTTGTATCAGGAAAGACGGGGGGAACACAAAAGGCAGGTTTCTCCTGAGAGAGAAATGTAATTAATTGTGTGCTGGACCTCTAAGGTCAAGTTTCATGTTTAAATAAAATGCCCATGGGACAAGAACACATTGAATATCTTATTTCAGAGTTTTCAGCCTCCAGTTCAGTTTAGCTGTCGCTCCAGTCAGTGTGTGGGCTGTGTGCTTAATTTCCTGAAATTAGCCAGTAATTAGTAAGAGGTATGAGCCAACAAACCGCATTTTCCTCAATTTGAAGAACTCTTTTTTTTTTCTTTTTTTCTAATATTGTTCTAACTCACAATGTTAAATGTTTCCCACTTATTATTCAGATGGATTAGCAATTTACAATATTATCATATAAGAATTGGTGCATCTGCGCCACGGTTCTCCTTTTTAATGAACATTCTGGAAGTATAAATAATTTATCTCCACGGTTGGAGGGTAATCTTTTTTAAATGTGTTTATTCCTTCTCTTTAATGGGTATGAAACAATTCAGTATTATGTTTGATGTAAAACTAAAATGTCTTTGAGATAAAAAATGGTTTCTAATCATCTAATAATAATCTCCACGAATGTATTAGAAACGTACTGCACTTAATATATACTCTGGGATGTAGAGTAATTATTAAAATAGGTATTCATTAAAATGATGTCCTGCCAATATTACATGCGCAGTGGCCTTTATTCGATATGGTATATTTGTGTTTATTCCTGGCATTGCTACTTTTAAAACATTACTGCTATATATTACACTTTAAGTAATCTGGTAATGTGGTCTGGTTATCGATGCTTAATAAATGCTTAATAAAGCATCTGCAAAGTCATTATAAATGATTAATAATGTAAATTATAAAGTCTAGTCCACAACTGCTTGTGAAGGAATAATAAGTATTTGCTCAGTCATAAATCATTAATAAATCAGGCTGAACATGTAGCTGACCGTTGACGTTAAGAATGTCCTGATATATACCTCAGAATGCCTAATGAAGCCATTTCTAAGTCATTATAAATTATCAATAAAATTCATTGTAGCTCTGTAGCGCACTCATTGCTGTTAAATATGTGCTGTTACATTGGCCAGTTATACATGTTTAATAAAGCATTAATTAAGTCTTTATCAATAATTAATGCTGTGTTATTGGCCAGTTATACATGTTTGATAAAGCATTAATTAAGTCTTTATCAATAATTAATGAGGCTAATTCTGGAGGTTCTGCCTGACATTACTAGAGGAACTGGTACAGTTGGAGTGGAATGGCAGGTCAGTCATTTTGAGTCCATACCAAACAAGATTACAGTATCAAGGGCAATAATGTGTGTATGGGTAGTGTATGCACTATAACATAGCAACTGGCATGCATTGCATAATGAAAATCCATATGCTGGAGCTTTTGGACTGTGTTTTTAAATTAAAAGTATGCAAATTTGGTTGCTAGGCGATGTTTTTAAATTCTATGGAAATCCAACCGGTTCCAGTGCAATGTTCCCCCGGATGTGTGCTTCCTGATTGGATGAATCCCGACCGCGCGGTTTCCTCCAGGGGACAATCCGCCCCGTGCCAGTTCAAAGGTGAGTGTGCGTGAGCGTGTCGCCGTGTTTTTGGCTTTGTGAGGCCGGGGCGAGAGGCTCGTTTGTGGAACCCTTTCATGTCTCCCGTCTCTCGTCACGCCTGAGCGTCCGGATGCGTCAGGGCTGCTCCTCCACCCTTCAGCGGGATAACGGGTGTGATGTGCCGGCCCCGTCCTTCCTTAATAAGCAGCCAGAGTCACTGGTTGCGCCTCTGTGTGCGAGAGATAATGTGTGTTTGTGTAACCAGCCCTGTTCCTGGAGACCTACCGTCCCCCTGGGTTAGGTTTTTACTCCAACCCTCATTTGGCACAACTGACGAGATCTCTAGCTGTTGAATGAGATGCTTTGTTAGGGTTGGAGTGAAAACCTACAGGATGGTAGATCTCCAGGAACAGGGTTGGGCAGCCTCTATGTTTGCGATGTTGGGTGAATCCCACACATTTAAACCTACAGGACAGTAGATCTCCAGGAACAGGGTTGGGCAGCCTCTATGTTTGCGATGTTGGGTGAATCCCACACATTTAAACCTACAGGACAGTAGATCTCCAGGAACAGGGTTGGGCGGCCTCTATGTTTGCGATGTTGGGTGAATCCCACACATTTATTTGTGAAGTCCCACCTCTGCTTGACGGTATCTTTTTACATCACCATTTTTAAAATAAAAACACAGAAGTATTTCATTTTTGCTTGGCAGGAGGGTGAGTACATTACATTACATTATTGGCATTTGGTAGATGCTCTTATCCCGAGCAACTTACAGTTGATGAGACTAAGCAGGAGACAATCCTCCCCTGGAGCAATGCAGGGTTAAGGGGCCTTGCTCAAGGGCCCAGCGGCTGTGCGGATCTTATTGTGGCTACACCCGGGATTAGAACCACCGACCTTGCGGGTCCCAGTCACATACCTTAGCCGCTACTCTACAGGCCGCCCTGTAGTTGCTCTGACCGGGGGACAGTGGACAACAGACGGCAACAAGAGTTGCCGAACCGACCAGCCTCTTCACCGGCGGCTGAGCAAAACTGAGCCTGTTTATGAAATCAACAAACCAACAACCAAAGCACGGATGAAAGCGTCCCCACCACACAGCGTGTTGACTGGCATCATAATCTCCGGAGTAAGAGAGAGAGACACACGGCTCATTCAGACACATGAATCCAATGTGGCCATTTGTAAAAAATCATTTTATGGATAGTCGCCCAAAAAAGAATACATTTGAGAAACAAACCTGATTTGAGCATTAGGGCCGGCTGTACGAAGCAAGCCTGACCTTCTGGAATAACACACGCTGGGCTGGGTGCACACACTGCTCATATGCATTCATATTTCAGAGTGCTGTCTTTTCCCAGTGTGGAGTTTGTTAGATTTAACACCCAACAACGCTCTAAAAAAAATATTTATGTGAGTACATTTACACTTTTCACAACACGGCCGTGCACCAGCATCTGAAGATATTTCTTGCCATTGTTTGGCCAGGGCGCCCTTGGAATGATTTATTTTTATGATTTAAATCCTGGTGAGACTTTTTCATTTTAATAGTTTCTTCTGTAAGTGTAATATTCATGTAGCACATACTGAATATGTATTGGTAATCCATTGCAGTAAATGTCAGATTATTATAAAGGATAATAATACAGCATAGCCATTAGATGAAATAAACAAATTTGTACATTATGCATTAATTAAGCATTAAATTAACTTTTCATTAGTTCATGCATTTGTTAACTACCTACATATTTGTTACATGTTATTTATGCATGTGAAAACCATAGGATGAACTTTTTTGGTTATAACTAGTAACAAATGTACTTGTTAACATAAATTAGTGATAAAATACATTAACACAGCTGTATATATTAACATTTCGGTAATAGTTTGTTAACAACTGCATTAGTTCATGCCAATTCATGGAACCTTATTGTGAAGTGTTATCAAAGTGTGGAGATCAGGAAGCAGGACTGTCACAGACAGGAGGTCTGTGCTGAAACACTGTGTTGAGATCAGGCAGCAGGACTGTCACAGACAGGAGGTCTGTGCTGAAACACTGTGTGGAGATCAGGGAGCAGGACTGTGTGTCAGGAGGTCTGTGCTGAAACACTGTGTGGAGATCAGAGGGCAGGACTGTCACAGACAGGAGGTCTGTGCTGAAACGCTGTGTGGAGATCAGGCAGCAGGACTGTCACAGACAGGAGGTCTGTGCTGAAACACTGTGTGGAGATCAGGCAGCAGGACTGTCACAGACAGGAGGTCTGTGCTGAAACATTGTGTTGAGATCAGGCAGCAGGACTGTCACAGACAGGAGCTCTGTGCTGAAACGCTGTGTGGAGATCAGAGGGCAGGACTGTCACAGACAGGAGGTCTGTGCTGAAACATTGTGTGGAGATCAGAGGGCAGGACTGTGTGACAGGAGGTCTGTGCTGAAACATTGTGTGGAGATCAGAGGGCAGGACTGTGTGACAGGAGGTCTGTGCTGAAACACTGTGTGGAGATCAGGCAGCAGGACTGTCACAGACAGGAGGTCTGTGCTGAAACCCTGTGTGGAGATCAGGCAGCAGGACTGTCACAGACAGGAGGTCTGTGCTGAAACACT
The DNA here is from genome assembly GCF_963514075.1 of Conger conger. Classification (NCBI taxonomy): domain Eukaryota; kingdom Metazoa; phylum Chordata; class Actinopteri; order Anguilliformes; family Congridae; genus Conger; species Conger conger. Next base: position 5,592,046 of record NC_083768.1, on the reverse strand, counting down.
GTGTGAGGATCAGAGGGCAGGACTGTCACAGACAGGAGCTCTGTGCTGAAACGCCGTGTGAGGATCCCCTCCTGAACCAGCTCCATCTGGTTATCTCAGTGTTAGTCGCGCTAAAGAGGAAAACAGGTTTAAAATGCCACCGCAGCACTGCGTACAGAGAGGTCTCGCTGGTGAAAAGGTTATCTTATTGTTTATTATTCTTTGTTTCTTATCTTTTTTAAACACAGAATATTAGCGTGAGGCAATGAGAACGAATGAGAACAAGAGAAATATCAGAGGTGAAAGTTCACGTGATCGCGTGCTTTTGTGCTTTCGAATGGTTGTACTTTTTTTTTTGTAGGTAAACTATAACATGCCACCAGGTTCTGTCCACTGTGTAAAAGGTTGTGGGGGGGGGGGGGGGGAGAGAATGCCAATCGCTGTGAAAGGTTGTTGATATCGAGGGGAACGGAAAATTAGGTGGCAAAGCCAGCGTGGGGGGACCTCACCTTCTCTGCATTTTAAAAAGCCACAGCCAACACAAATCAGGGAAATGTCAGTGTTCACGGCAAGGGCCCAGCGAGCCAAAGGCATCATAGTTTCTAATTCTAAAAACCTAAAATCGGTATCCAGTCAAAAACCAAAAATATTCTTAGTGAGAAAAAAAAGCTTCCACTTCCACTGTGTTTGAGCTTCTGTAACTTTGTGTCACTAATACTTAGAGTGATTCTGACTCAATAAAACAAACCCCAAGGGGTTACCTTTCAAAAGCATTCAGGAATAGTAGCCATTTTATTTGGGGTATGTCATTTTCAAGCTTGTGTTAAAAAAAGGGGGTGATACTTGGGGCTAAAGGACACAAAACTCATAGCATAAACCAGACCATAACGGCCCGGTTATTATGATCTTCCACAAATAATAATATCTTATTATCCTTGCTATAATTAACATTATGAGAAGTAATAATAAAAATAAATTCCAACCTTGTGCAACTTTTGGGTTTACATTGAAAACCTGGTACTACACACGTGCACACACACACACCCACACTCACATACTGACACACACATATACAGATACACACACACGCACAGACACACACACAATGGAATGGGTGTCAGAACAGCATATAGATATATCCAAATCCTATTCAGTGACAGCTAAAAAGCCAAATTGATCCTAAATAATGTATACTATTCTAGTTCCTGTGCTGTTTCTGGGACCCATAAAAAAGGACCCAGAGACTCATCCACAGTGGACACGCTGTATTATCCCAATAG
>NC_083768.1:5573287-5585787 GCF_963514075.1 Conger conger | reverse complement strand
CACACCCCTCCCTCTTGCACTCCCTCTCTCTCTCTCTCCCCCCTCTCTCCCTCTCTCTCTTCTTTCTCTCTCCCTCTCTCCCTCTCTCTCTCTCACGCCCCACTTGCAACTGTTCTCTCTGGCATTCCTCCCTGGGCGACCTTGCAGAAGAGAAACATGCTCTCCATGGATCACTCCTGGTTACATATGAGATTGTATGGAATGAATGGAGGACGTTTCACTGTGTATGTGGGTGGGTGATGGTGGAATCCTATTGTGCCCACAGTCTTAGTGTAGAAATTCTACAGGTATTTCAGAAAGTGAATGTTTGCACGTAATGTGAGTTCATAGTAAGTTATGTCTCCTTTTTTCTATGTTGTGACTATTATAGCTTGTGTCTGATCATATCTTGCATTTTATTTATTTATTAGATTTTTCCCCAAGAAGAAAAGCTAGAAAGAGAGTGAGTGAGACAGAGAGAGAGACAGAGTATGCATGTGTGTGCCTGTGTGTGTATGCGTGTGTGTGTGTGTGTGTGTGTGTGTGTGTGTGTGTGTGTGTGTGTGTGTGTAAATTAGCCGATCTTATAAACACGGACAGAAGTGGCTGACTTGACTGTCGTTGTTATTGTCGTTGGGGATGTGTTTTCTGCTTTCTGTTGCTCTCTGCACACACCATATTGCTTTGCAATGGACAATAAAGTCGACATTAATTCAACATATCAATTCAAACACGTAAGAACAACAAAAGTAGTATAATGCAAAAACAAAACACAGACTCTCAGTGAAGCAACCTGCTCTCCACAAAACCACATGCCAACATCTTGGAAGCAATGGAATGTAAATCCTTTAAATAATTAACATTTTTTTATCAAATGTGTTCAAATGAAAAAGGAAATAAAAGGCGATGTCTGGCACCGCTTTCCCAGACATGGATTTAGTCAGTAAGAGAGGTCAGTTTGTTTACTGCTCTCATAGCCTTGCGCTAGAGGATGCTTGTTCAGACCTGCAATCCCCTTTTGCTGGCCAGAGGCTGTGTTCTGGGTACGGAATCAGAGATGCCAAATCCTTTGCACTTAACGGCCTTCGGCACAAAATCGCTGGAAGAAACTGTCAGACATTCCCAAAATACTCCCCTTCCAGCCCACAGCGCAATGAAGTTCAGACAGGAATCAGAGTTTCTGTGATGTCGTATAACTGCACAACACTGTGTGCAAACTGTAATCCAGTCAACTGCAAAGGCTGAGTCTGATGTTAGCTTAGCTACTTTGTTAATTAGCAAAGCGCATCCCAATGATTTATAATAATAAAATGTATTTATAGAGCACATTTCAATGCAGTGCCATTACATTACATTATTGGCATTTGGCAGACGCTCTTATCCAGAGCGACGTACAGTTGATTAGACTAAGCAGGAAACAATCCTCCCCTGGAGCAATGCAGGGTTAAGGGCCTTGTTCAAGGGCCCGACGGCTGTGCCAATCTTATTTGCGGCTGCACCGGGGATTAGAACCACCGACCTTGCGTGTCCCAGTCGTTCACCTTAACCACTACGCTACAGGCCCGCCCCCATTCCATGTGCTTCACAGAAAAAGTGACAGACATAAAAACAGACAAGTGCATGAGGGAAGAAAAACATTGGAATATACATAAAAAAGTGAAATTACATGAAAGTAAATGTATAAAAAGGTACATCAGTGTCTGTCTGCCTGACCAACGAGACTAGAGTGTGCAATGCAATGTGACAAATACAATGGCATGAGAACTGGCCATGCTTGATATCCTGACATTTTAATAAATGTGTCATCTTTGATATTATAATCATTAACGTGCATTGCACATTACATTAATGGCATTGGAGCGACGTACAGTCGATCAGACTAAGCAGGAGACAATCCTCCCCTGGAGCAATGCAGGGTTAAGGGCCTTGCTCAAGGGCCCAACGGCTGTGCGGATCTTATTGTGGCTACACCGGGGATCGAACCAGCAACCTTGCGGGTCCCAGTCATGTACCTTAACCACTACATGCCACCCTGGTAGTTATTTGGCAGATCCAAAGCAAAGGGAGTTACAGAAGTGTGAAGCTATTATGACATAGCATGCTCTGTATTTTCAGTCTCTCGTGGTTCTAAATGCTATGATTAGTGAATGCATTGAGCTGCAATACAAATAAAGTATTATTATTATTATTATTATTATTATTATTATTATTATTATTATTGTGGTTGTTGTTGAGCGTATTGTGTCGCCCTAGAAGCTGCAACTTGCTACTATTTCACTATTATTATTGTGAAAAATTGTTTTGAAATGGCTACCTTGGCAACGCTGGTTTATTTGGGCCATTTTTTTGTGCGAGGTCGGGCGGCTGTCCGCTAGATGGCGCTTTTGGCATTGCGTTACGGCGCCTAGCGGATTTTGGGACTGACTCGCTTCGCCAATGACGGTTTCCTGTTAGAAAAAAAAAAGAGCGAGAGAGAGAGAGAGAGAAGGGGGGCAGAACCATGAACCCGCAGAGTAGGTTACGCGTGTTGGCGAAATCAACCCAGTTTTTCAGTCAGGATATGCTTAGGAGGACGATACGTCAGCAGCAAGGCACCAGCCGTCCGGAGGGCGCCACGCAGTGAACTGCACGAAGATCCGTGGATTCTGCGGGGATTATTAATGTCGCATACGGAAACGAATAATAGCCTACCTATATCAGCTGACGTTCAAAAATAAGTAATTCTTGGAGCAGATAGCTACAGTAGTCATCATCTAGCTTGCGACGTGTACTGCTGGCTTGTACGACCCTTCCTCGCCTCTCTTGGCTGTCTGCAGGGAACCGGGGCTATTCTAAAAGTATGTGATTGAACCTGTGTTGATTTAATCACTCATAGCGCGTTAGCCAGCTAGGTCAGGGGGGTATAAAAACCTGATAGCCTGACACCTTTCTACATAACCAGGCGAGGTATAAAAGCGTTCGCGCGGTTGCGATTATTTAACAACACCAGTTGACTTTTATTTTCTTGTTCGCTCTTGAAATTCTCGACGTTTGTTCCGAAACTTTTTGGGCAGGGTCAAAATGAGTGGTGAGGCGACGACTGCGTCGCTCGGACCGGACTCCTCGGGAATTCCGAGGGAAAAGGGACGAAATGCTCCCGTCGACCCGAAAACGAACGTCCAAGCCCCGGCGGACTTCGACGACGAGTCGGACTCATCCCTCACGGATGTCAAGCAAATGTGGATAAGATTTGCCAAGACGTTCGGCTTCCTTTTACCAATTTATATACTGGGATATTTCGAGTTCAGCTTCAGTTGGATTTTAATTGGACTCGCCGCCTTTTTCTGGTGGAAGAGAAATAAAGGAAGTAAACAGGACAGGATAAGCCGAGCGTTTGCATTTTTGGAAGAAGAAGACAGAGCGACACGCCAAAGTGTAACAACCGCCGATCTTCCACCATGGGTGAGTTTTGCGTGCTACACTGTTTCAGCACAATTAGATGTTTACACGCCACAAAAGCTGAGCCACTGGTGCTGCTGAACACTGTAGGCTAGTAGTCCATTGTGTTTTTGTTTTCGTTTCGTGTTATTCAGGATCACCAGAAAGAGTTGTTTACTTTTTAGTGTTGGCTGTTCCCCTTGCTACTACAGCTAAATTGCACTTCGTTTTAGAATGAGTGATTTCACGAAAGTATTATGGCGCAACACGAGTTTCTACTAAAACATTTCTTTCGATAATGTTTAAGACATATGTGATGCCTTTGGATTCCAAAATGATTGCTCATTTTTATTCTCGTATTAGATTCACGAATTTAATTTTATAAAACGTAGCCTACAATCAGCTCTGAGGCGTAACCCGCCCGAAAACAACTAGGGACACTTCTGTTGAGTGTGTAACTAAAGAAGAGAAATAGCCTTTATTCTTTTGGAGCTCTCAGATGATGTATGATTGCAATGTAATTTCCTTTGCCAAGACAACTGGACGGCATTCCATTAATGACATTTGGTGTAAAAAAAAAAAGTGTCAATACATTGTAGATATCATGGTTTCTTTTAACTTGCAATAATATAGCAACATCGGCTATTTGTCAAAAATATTAGTTTTATTGCAGGTTGTCAACCATTTCATGCGCATCATTTTGTGTGTGTGTGTGTGTGTCCGTGTGCGTCCTCGTGCGTCCTCGTGAAGTGACCTTTGTGCAGTGAAACATAATTCATGTTGTGGACGTGGGCCGTGACTGAGCACCGTGCTCTGCCCTTTTAAAAAAAAAACTTTATTTCCATCGGCGAAAAGGACGTGATGTTATGAGCGGTACGTAGCACGAAATGGCTGAGTGGCCGTCGCAACGCTGGAAGAATGCAATTTCACCGCGATCTCATCATCAGAGTAGAACGTCTGTTGTTCTCCCTTAGAAACTGTTGCTGTGTGATTGAGACTGACCGTTATGTCAGCCAGCCAGTTATGGTTATGAAAAAACAAGCGCATTGAGAATTTGAGCGAACATTTAGCTGACCTGTGGATAGGAAGGACGTGAAACTGAGTCCTCCAGCAGGCAGACCTGCCCGCTGAACTCAGGCTCAGAGTATAGATTAAGTCCGTCGTGCGGTGATGACCGGGAGATTTTTAGTGAACAATGTCAATCACTCGTTTGAGGAAGGGCAATCAATCACAGAAAAGAACGTCTGTGTGTGGGGGTGAACTCGGTGCCCAGGTTTGGAGGCCTAAATGGGATACCCTTTTTAATGTACCTGATGATTTAACTGTGATAACGGGGGGAGGGGGGGGAGGGAGCTAATTGAGCAGGTGTCTTTGCAGATGGCTTGAGGCTAAGTCTTTTTACTCAGACTGTGGCTTCACACAACGGTCACATCCTACTTAAACTAGGCACCAGGGAGACCCTCCTTCAGTGGCCACCACTCTTGTTCTAACATTAGAACTGGTGAGACGGTGGCACACTAAAGAGATGGAAGTGTGTATGTGTGTGTGTGTGTGTGTGTGTGTATGTGTCTATGTGTCTCTCTGTCTGTGCATATATATATTTTTTTTACATTATTGGCATTTGGCAGACGCTCTTATCCAGAGCGACGTACAGTTGATTAGACTAAGCAGGAGACAATCCTCCCCTGGAGCAATGCAGGGTTAAGGGCCTTGCTCAAGGGCCCAACAGCTGTGCAGATCTTATTGTGGCTACACCGGGATTAGAACCACCGACCTTGCATGTCCCAGTCATTTACCTTAACCACTAGGCTACAGGCCGCCCTGTATATATCCATTTTACATTCTTACATGTGAACGCAGGTGGATGAATTTGGGGCCCTGGTGGCTCAGGTGCTTGACCGGGACCCAGAAGGCTGGTGGTTCAAGTCCTGGTGTGGCCGTCACAAGATCAGTGCAGCTGGGAGCTACCATAGATGTATGACGCTGGGTGAAAAGCTACCATAGATACCAGTTTACACTAGGTAACATTAAATGAGAGACTCGGAGGACTGTGGGACGGGCTGAGTCGCACGGCTCACCGAGAAGTGATGAAGCCCTCCCTGCCCGGTCGTCAGCTGCCCTCTCGTGAGGGGATAATTGTGTTCCCTGTTGCATTTATAGGAGAGAGATTAGATTTTAATGTCTGAACCGGAACGCCAGGGCTCCGTTCCGCTCGTAAATCTGAATAACGGACATTAATGAAAGGCTTCATGTTGCCTCTTCCAGCTTTAAACCCCTCCCCACTCACTGTGACCGAGGTGTGCGTGGAGGGCCGTTCTGTTCTCATGCCAACTTCTGCCCTTAATTGCCCAATAAGCCCTAACATTTACACCATCTGACGTTTCAGCTACGTTTCTGTTTTTCCTTACCACTGTTGCCCAAGGCCTACTCCTGGGGACTGGTTCTCAGTACAACTTGAGATTGAGAATCTGTTAAAACAACAACCCCTTATTCTGGGATACTTTTGAATTTGGAGTAGCATTGGGAATTCTGATCCTGTGGTGGGTAAAACTGGAGCTGTGTTGGATTGAGGACTTTGGCAGACGGCGGTCAGTAAAGTGGTCGGTCGGTCGGATGAATGAATATTGAATGCTGTGCTCACGCTGCATTGGACCTCTCCCCGGCGGTGTCCTGTATGTGCTGAGAGGTCCAGGTTCTGCTGCTCATGCTGCATTGGACCTCTCCCGGCGGTGTCCTGTATGTGCTGAGAGGTCCAGGTTCTGCTGCTCACGCTGCATTGGACCTCTCCCGGCGGTGTCCTGTATGTGCTGAGAGGTCCAGGTTCTGCTGTGCAGGGCGGCCATTTGCTTACCACTGGAGAACGGCATTATCTGTGTGGACAGAGTGCTGGCCTGGGAATGAGTGAGTGAAGAGTGTACCGCATGTCCTAAAGCTCTTCTGAGTGTGAGAGTGTGAGAGTGTGAGAGTGTGAGAGTGTGAGAGAGTGTGAGAGAGTGTGTGAGAGTGTGAGAGTGTGAGAGTGTGAGAGTGTGAGAGTGTGAGAGTGTGAGAGTGTGTGAGTGTGTGAGTGTGTGAGTGTGTGAGTGTGTGAGATGGAGAGAGTATGTGAGATAAAGAGAGTGAAAGTGTGTGAGTGTGTGTGGGTGTGTGAGCGTGAGAGAGAGAGTGTGTGTGTGAGTGTGTGAGCGTGAGATAGAGATAGAGAGAGAGTGTGTGTGTGAGTGTGCGTGAGATAGAGAGAGTGTGTGTGTGTGTGTGAGATAGAGAGAGAGAGTGTGTGTGTGAGTGTGTGAGTGTGTGAGTGTGTGAGTGTGTGAGCGTGAGATAGAGAGAGAGTGAGTGTGTGAGTGTGTGAGTGTGTGAGTGTGTGAGTGTGTGAGTGTGTGAGCGTGTGAGCGTGAGATAGAGAGAGAGAGTGTGTGTGTGTGTGTGCGCGTGAGATAGAGAGAGTGTGTGTGTGTGTGTGAGTGTGAGATAGAGATAGAGAGAGAGAGTGTGTGTGTGAGTGTGAGATGGAGATGGAGAGAGAGTGTGTGTGTGAGTGTGAGATAGAGAGAGTGTGTGAGTGGCTCCAGTCCCAGGCTCTGGTTGTGTCTGCATCAGAAGAGAGCTTCAGACAGGGCCTTCAGTATCAACATGATCCCACACCTCCTCCTGTTTACAAACAGAGCGTAGGCCCAGGCTTAAAATAGACCACAGACACAGTAGACAACATGCAGTTTACAGAAAATGGACAAATTAAACAGTTTGAAAAAAAACAAAAAAAAACAGTTTTTTAAATTGAATATAAAAAAAACAGAACTCAAGACATTAAATATAGGATCTTTTTGGCCACAATTTGTTATTATCTTATAGTTTACAATTCTCTGCCATTGTTGACAAGCATCTAATGTAATTTTAGGGGAGACTAGCAGACAAAGGTGTGTTCCCCTCTTTGAGCGAGGCGTAAATTGGGCGGCCAGTAGCGTAGTGGTTAAGGTAACTGACTGGGACACGCAAGGTCGGTGGTTCTAATCCCGGTGTAGCCACAATAAGATCCGCACAGCCGTTGCGCCCTTGAGCAAGGCCCTTAACCCTGCATTGCTCCAGGGGAGGATTGTCTCCTGCTTAGTCTAATCAACTGTACGTCGAGCGTCTGCCAAATGTAATGCAATTAATGTAAATGGACATGTTTGTGACGTAGTCTTCCTGGTGAAACACATACCTGCATCTGGGGGAAAAGTGGCTCCTTTGCTAACCTGGAACGTTGGCTTTCGGTGACAGAGGTCACACGCTTCCCAGCATGCACTGCGTGCGTGCGGGCTGAGTCAGCAGCTTCGGGGGGGGGGGTCGTGTGTGCCGGCGTATGAACCGGACTCCGTCACTCGGCCCTGTGAACGGAGTGTCAAGCGCTGCTCCCCGTCTCTGAGTAAATATGTGTGGAATGAGGTCTGATGGGGAGCCGCTCTCGCACAGGAGAGTCGGCCCCGTGAGAACGGCTGTTCGTCGCTTCCCCGTTCACGCGTTCAGCAGACTCCCTCCTGCCCCGCGCGGCCGCCGCCGCCGCCGTCTCTTCTTCTCCTGTTTTCGCCTTTTCAGACGCACGCTATGCAAGCGGCTGGAGGTCTGCCCCGGCTGCTCCAGGTGGAGCCTCTCCGCCGGCCAGACCCCAGTGTTAGAGAGCTGTGAGGCCCGGCTGCCTCTCAGTCTGCTTCAGAGCTGAAGCACATCGGTTAAGGCACCGATTGGCTATAGAGTACACACACCTTATTACTGATTGGCTAAGGAACCCCACACTTTATTGCTGATTGGCTAGGGAGTCGACACCCCTTATTCCTGATTGGCTAAGGAGTCTATACACATTCTTTCCAAGGCCTGAACTCCCTGCTGCTTGAAAAGAAGCCCTGAGGGTCTGTAGGCACTTTGGCTCCTGGGAAATGTAGTTTGGGCCCCTGGGGGCCGTGTGTGTCTGGCTGTTTGTTGTGAGCAGTTGGCTGTTGTGTGCGTGACTGTGTGTCTGCTCTCTGTCCCAGAGGAGCTGGTTGGGGCGGGTTGGGTAAACACTGTTTTTCCTGTTGCCACACTGGCTCTCTCCTGGGCTATGACCAGGCTGTTTGGCATCCAGGTTTTAGGATGCCTGTCCGTGCCTGTGGGGGGGGGACGGGGGGCGGGGGGACGTGCCATCGCTGGCATTCCCGTCATGTCGGGCTACAGAGACGCATTTAACCTCTCGCACCGGGGCATTGTGGGATACGGACGCAACAATGAAGTACACAAACAAATCTGCACCTTCTCTTCTGGAACAGAAACGACGGGAATCTGAGGGTTGGTTTCAGTGAAAACGCCCGTCCCTCAGCTGTTCTCTGGGACTCCCTGCTGGGGGTCGGTGCGGAAACGTCACGTTGTGTCACACGCCACCCTGAGGAGACGTGAGCTGCTGTGTTTAACTCTACAGCAGAGCCTGCAGTTCCCTCTCAGTCAGCCAATCACCTGCCAGTTTACGCCTAGGAAACAAGGTGTGCGGCCAATCAGCATAGCCAGTCAGTGACTTAGATATTACTTGATGTTCAGTATGCATTCCTGATTAGCCCAGTGTGTGCGTGCGTGCGTGCGTGAGTGTGTGTGTGTGTGTGCGTACGTACGTGTGTGTGAGTGTATGTATGTGTGTGTGCGTGTGAGTGTGAGTGTGAATATGAGTGTGCGCGTGCGCGTGTGCGTGCGTGCGTGTGTGCGTGGGTGTGTGTGTGTGTGCGAGTGGGTGTGTGTGTGTGTGCGAGTGCGTGTGTGTGTGTGCGTGCGAGCGAGTGTGTGTGGGTCAGCGTGTGCGTGTGCGTGTGTGTGCTCTTCCCTCTTCGCCGGACGTTTCGGGACGTCTCCTCCTCGATCCCATGTCGTGTTTTTTCACAGTTCTACCTCCCCTAGGCCGGTAACCTTCTCAGTTTGTGTTTCATTTTGCATGTGAGCTCAATAAAAAAAAAGAGCGCTTTTTGCATGTTGTATAATCGCGCTGGGTGTGTTCAGTTTATTGACTGTAAGCTGAAGAGCTGGTTTCAGGACCTGGTTTTAACAGAGACTGTTATCCAAGAGGAAATGGTCATAAAAGCGTTTATCCTGCCCAAACTGCAAGGCCAAGTGCGTCCCGCCTTAAACACTGCCACACTGCTCAGGATTCTCTCCCCATAAAAGGACCGCCATTATCTTTGAGGCTAATTTGCTAGCTTACTTTAGAAGATAATATTTGCCTCAGTGAGACGGCACTTATCTGTGATTTCTCTTATCTGCGGGGCCAGAGGCCCACTTCCTCTTTCTGCCCGCCTTCCTTCCTGTGATGTGAATCTCGGAGTTTGTGTTCTGTAGAACTTCCTCACGAGGCATTAGCGGGATGGGCGAGGGACCGGCCCAGTTTGGGGCCCGGACTGGTGCCCTTCCTGGAGCACACCATAGATGTCCTGCTGGAGCACACCATAGACGTCCTGGGATCTGAAACTCCAGCCCTGGAGGACTGCGGCGTCTGCATGTGTCGTGTGGTCAGTGTAGATTTGCTGAAGTGGCCGTATGTCCTGACAGCATGGACGTGTGTGTGTGTGTTCCTCAGGGATGATGGAGTCGGGCTGGTCTGGCGTGCCTGACAGACAGACAGGCAGGCAGACAGACAGACAGACAGTCAGACAGTAAGACAGACAGACAGACAGACAGACAGACAGTCAGACAGACAGACAGTCAGACAGACAGACAGACAGACAGACAGACAGACAGTAAGACAGACAGACAGACAGACAGACAGACAGACAGACAGACAGAGACAAATAGAGACAGACAGACAGTCAGACAGTCAGACAGTAAGACAGACAGACAGACAGACAGTCAGACAGACAGTCAGACAGACAGTAAGACAGACAGACAGACAGACAGTAAGACAGACAGACAGACAGACAGACAGACAGACAGTCAGTCAGACAGACAGACAGACAGACAGACACTCACACACACACACTCCAGCGCTGGGCTGCGTGTCCACAGTGGCAGAGGCGATAGCGTGTGTTTGTGAAGGTTGGGAAACGTCCTCCTATCTCCTCTCTGTGTTTGCTGTGCGTGTGCGGCCTGATTCTGTGTGACCGCTGTCACCCCCCCTCCTCGTTCTGCTGCGTGACTGCCACGCGCCCGGAGGCTACAGCACGGGGCGGTCTGCAGAGGCCACGTCCTGTCCAGACCCAGGCCAAATACGTTGGATTCAAATAATTCTCTGTGCTCGATTGATCTTGCCTGGCGCAGTTGAGCCAACCAGGAGGACAAGGAAGTGTGGTGTACACTTTTTGAGGGTACGTCATCGGTTCCAGTTCACCAGACAAGCTCAGTACAGCGCAGAGTAAGTGTTTGAGTATGAAACGGTGACGTATTTGACCCGGGTCTGGCCGTGTCACAGGAGTGCTCGTGGGCTCCAGCAGGTCAGTCTGCCCTGACCTTTGACCCGGACGCTGTTCCTCAGCATCGGCCGCCTCCCTGCGGCTCTGTGTGTCTGCAGCCTCCTGCTTTACAGCTTTATGGAGAACTTTTCATTCCAGTTTTGAAAAGTGTCTTTAGCGATCTTATTATTTCTGGGCGCGTGTGTGTATATATGAACTTATGTATGCATACACAGTACACACACACATACACACACACACACATATGTGCATATAAATATTATTACTTTCCTTTACACTTTATTCTCTGTGTAAGTGATACTGTAGGTTCTGGCCAGTCACGGTTGCATTGTGGGCCAGTGTATTATGTGCACCGTTGCGGAAGAGGACAGCTGAAGGGGAACATAACCTCTCCCCCCCTCCCTCCCTCCCCTCCCGTGTAGCTGGGTCCTGTGTGGGTTCAGGTCACGGTGACATCATCACCTCACATTCCCATCATAGCCTGGGACACGCCTCCCTCACCCCCATGCCACTGCTGCGAAGATGGTGGAGAAACTAACAAGATGCAAGTCTTACAAGTCATAACACAAGTTTTTATTTTATTTTGACCCCTGAATTGTAATATGTGAATAATTCCTTTAATAATAACGCAGAGAAATAAGGTCATTTAGGGAGACAATGATCATTAAAGCTTCCTTGAGAGCAAGGTTGGCTGCCCTGTTTATTGGTTACGGCAAGATAAATCATCCAAGGTATTCAATCCTGCAAGGCAACTTCCAAAGGAATTTCAAACATCATAAATATTTAGAGTTCAGCCCTGTGTTGACTGGGAGTGGCGTCATAGAAATATTTTATTAAAATGAACTAATTGTCACATATATATTTCCATCAGAATATTTCTAATTGATTATTTGGGGGGAAAAACAAAAATTTAAAGTTTAGTTTTTGTGTAGTAATAAAAGCACATTTCTGGTGAAAACTGTTAAAACCAAAAATTAAAGGTACAATAGGTAATTTCGGACTTCTATTGGTCGAGAGAAATAGCAGCAACAAACACCTTCAAACCACAACACTGTTTATCCCTCCCCCTTAATGGGGAATGCACTGACGTTGAAACGCCATTGGCTGTGGTTATTAGAACAAATGAACTTGAATTATTGTACAGCTGTACAATGTTTTGGTACAGAGTGTCTGTCAACTATATATTTTGAAAGCAGAATTTAAGGGCTATAAACACAGGCAGTGAGGTGAGTCAACATGTCAGTGAGCCTTTTTCAATGACAGGAAGGGGTTTACAATGGTCATGTACCAATGTTTTAACACAAAAATCTTCCCTATTGCACCTTAAGTCTGGTTAAGGCTGTCGTCCCCAACATGGACACAAAACCCAGCCGATTGGCTCTCTCATCATCTCCATCTGACTGTGGCTCCGCCCCCTACTGGCCATGTGACCTTCTTCTCTGTACTGTGATTGGCTAGCACTATTGTGTCACGTGGCTGATTTATGCAGTTTTAGTGGATCAGGGATCTGTTGGCGGCTACTGTGAGACATAACCCATAACTGCATTATTACAGCTGAGCTGAACGTTCCAGTGGCTTTGGGGATTTGTGTGGGGGTGAGTTGATGAGGGTCGGGGAGGGGAGGCATTCCTAAAACAGGATTCAGAAACCAGGTGACTTGCGTACTGATGTCGAAGAAGAAGAAAGGCCCACCAAAAGCCT
>NC_083768.1:5560787-5568287 GCF_963514075.1 Conger conger | reverse complement strand
TTTCTCACATGGGGCGACATTGGCTCAGGAGGTAAGAGCAGTCGTCTGGCAGTCGGAGGGTTGCCGGGTCGATCCCGCCCTGGGTGTGTCGAAGTGTCCCTGAGCAAGACACCTCACCCCTAAATGCTCCTGACAAGCTGGTCGGTGCCTTGCATGGCAGCCAATCGCCGTTGGTGTGTGTGTGCGTGTATGAATGGGTGAATGAGAAGCATCAAGTGTAAAACATTTTTGGATAAAGCCGCTATATAGATGCCAACCATTTACACAATTCATAATTTGTTTGGTAACACTTTACAATAAGGTTGCATGAACTGACTAATGTAGCTGTGAACTAAGTACTTCTGAGAAGTCATCTGTACAGCTCTGTTAATGTATTTGTACATCATTAATTCATGTTAACATCCACATTAGTTAACTTATTGCCAATTCATGTACCTTACTCTAAAGTGTGAGGTTTTACAATTGTGGGAAAACAAGCTAAGTACAAGAAAGAGCGAGTGTTTTTATCATCGTGCACCATCAGTGATCTCACAGTGCTCTGACGCAGTGTCTGACAAAGTCTACATTCGCACCACATTTGTAGACAACGATGCGGATGAAAACTAAGTTTTGCAAAGCTCTTTCTGCAATTCTGTTTCTTTAATTTGTAATTCACCAAGCATTCTGGAACAAATCTGTGCAGTACGAGGTTGTGCATCTTTGAGAGCCTATTTTCAAAGCTGATCGGCAAAGACTGGGCCAGTTGTTCATATTAATTGTGCACAGTCCAGTGACTTTTTATTAAATTGTTTTGAAAAAAACAAAAAAAATTGAATTGAATTGGCTGATTTCATTATAGAACGTTCCAGAAAACAGGAGGCAGTGTAACGTGCAGTGTAAATATTATGCACAGCCGCTCAGCTGTTTACAGTAGTTTTGTTTATTCAAAGGGAGTTGGGTTCTGTTGACAAGACAGACAGTCGTTCACCCTAATCTCTCCCCACAGTCCGACTCTCTCACACGCTCAAGTCATTTTAAAATGCAATATTCTGCAATTTTATTAAACAAAAAAAGAACAAAAAAATTTATTGTAACTGTAAGTTCAGTCCTGGATGGTTGATCTGCTGGGTTTCAGTGTAACACATGTAAGTCACTGATTGGCTAAAGAATCCACACTCCTCCTTTCAAGGGACTAAATAGGTTGCTGATTGGAAGGAACCAAAAAACACCTGCAGACACTGTGGCTCTCTAAGACTGGTGTTTTGGGTCCCTGCCACCGAAATATATACTTGGTGTTTTTAATGTGGGAATTGCATATTCCCTGTCGTTACGTGAAAAAATACAAAAATAGAATACATTCTCTACACAAAAACAGGCGATTTATTTGTGTGGGTGCACGGGTGAATACGCCTGTATATGGCTGCGTGTGTGTGTCTGTGTGTGTGTGTGTGTGCAGCACGTGTAGCCATGAATGGAACATGAATGGAACATGAATGGAACATGAATGGAACCCGGAAGGTTGTTGGTACAACCCCAGTGTAGCCGCGATAAGATCGGTGCAGCCCTTAACCCCACATTGCTCCAGGGAGGATTAGTCTGATCCTAAACATTGTCCCTGCTTAGTCTAATCGACTGTAAGTCGCTTGGGCTAAAAGCGTCAGCTGAATAAGTGCAATGTGTCTCTGCAGCTTCACGGAGTCCTGAGGGTGATCATGGACCCACTCCTGGGAGACATGCCGCTGATCGGCGCCGTCTCCGTCTTCTTCCTGAAGAAGCCTGTGAGTAAAAAAACACTTCACTCTCCCGTTCGGACGCCTTCCAGAAGTGATGCTAATGTGTGCGTGTAGTTTCCGACCACATCGGATCCTGTTGGATCGTATCGTTGCAAAATGAGTGATATTCCTGCCAAATATCATCAAACTGTTGCCTTCAAGGATCGATATCGTGTCCTAATCACACCCCCATTGATTACCCAAAATGCAGTGGGGAATGTAAGACGATATTATGAAGTAATAGTATTGTGTCGAAATACCAGAGTAAGTTGAGTGAGTGTTATTGCTGAGTAGGTCCTCGTATTTCAGCTGTGGTCTCGAGCCTTTTACTGGTACGGCTGCGTTCTCTCTGGATCAGAAACCTCCAGTCTTCCTGTCTGTGGTCCTGTCTTCCTGTCTGTGGTCCTGTCTTCCTGTCTGTGGTCCTGTTTCTTCTCCTGTCTGTGATCATGTCTTCCTGTCTGTGGTCCTGTTTCTTCTCCTGTCTGTGGTCCTGTCTGTGATCCTGTCTTCCTGTCTGTGGTCCTGTTTCTTCTCCTGTCTGTGGTCCTGTCTTCCTGTCTGTGGTCCTGTTTCTTCTCCTGTCTGTGGTCCTGTCTGTGGTCCTGTCTTCCTGTCTGTGGTCCTGTCTGTGGTCCTGTCTTCCTGTCTGTGGTCCTGTCTGTGGTCCGGTCTGTTGCCGTGTCTGTCGTCCTGTCTGTTGGCAACGTTTCACAGATCCAGGGTTGATGCACAATATCCCTGCAGACATTCCTGAGCCTTATATGGCTACAAATTGAACTTATTTTAATCTGTTGCTGGTAGAAAGATTGAGTGGAATGTGATGTTTGTGATATGAAGTAATGGGCTCTTCTCCCTCAGACAGGGAGATTGTGTTTATAATGTGATTTTGGTCTGTTGCAAACAAACTCATTTATCTTATTTGTTTTGGATTAAGACTGTTGGCTTTTTTACGGGATCGTTCTAACACGGTTGCTACGGAGACCTACGGTCTGTTGGTTCCAGCAGAATGCCTGCCTTTGTCTCTTGCGATTGGCCGGCTGGCAGATGTGTCTGTTTGGATATGGATGGAGGAAAGAGAATGGTACAGTGCGTGAGCGTATTATAAAAAGGGTGTCATAACTTCGTCCAAAGTCCATATGGCTCATATATTCTTCATTTGACTGTGTGGATTCATTCAGGGACTGTGTGTTTTGATACTTTCAGAGTGTCTTTATACCACCTTCAACGCCTTTATGATCTACATAGCAAGGGAAAATGTGGAAATTTTCCACGATACGGGCCCTTTAAAGGGAGAAGGGTGCTGCCCGTTCTGTGGAGACTAAATCTCTCTCGCTTGCCGGGGAGAGAGACCTCAGCCGGTGCAGTTAGAAAGTTTTGCATACAGTGGTTATCCTGTGTTACCGCTGTGCTTTCCATCCTGCCTACGTCTCTATATAGAATTCCATCCTGCCTACTCCTCTGTGTGGAATTCCATCCTGCCTACTCCTCTGTCATGGAATTCCATCTTGGGTCTTTCAGTTTACCATCTGAAATTCCTCCCTCTGTTTCACAGCCTCTCACACCTGGGTCAATTTCCTAATTATTTCGGATTCAAATACTTCTTCTGTGCCCGATTGATCTTGCCTGGTACGATTGAGCCAGACAAGAGGACCAGAAGGCGGGGTTTGCACTTTTTGAGGGTAGTTCACGGGTTCCAATAAAAAACTACACAAGCTCAGTAAAGCGTATGAAAGTATTTGCGTCCAGAACAATGGTGTATTTGACCCAGGTATGAGTTCCACACTACTGCTCTGTTCAGATGCTAGCTGTGTTGCTGCTAACGACAATGCTATACATTTGGGAATAAAGACAAGATACAGATTGGCACGCTGGTCCTGAAAACCTTTAAAAAGTTTTACAGTTTCTAATATTTGTTCTACGGACATTTTCGGGAAGTAGTACATTACCCATTTGCTAACATTGATTTAGATGCTCTGTTTATGCAAGTAGGACACTGGTAAATACACAGCTCCTGAAAACAGTTAGTAGTATTTACTCTGGGAAGTTTTTCAGCAATCTAAGCACTTGCGCATTTGCTTGCATGGCCGACATTAAGATGTCTCACTCTGGGGTTGATGTGCAATAGTGACGGTTCTCTGCTTTCCCAGTCCGTTTCCCTGACGGTTGCTCTGCGCTGTTCTCTGCAGTAGACGGGTCGTGAAATATAGGCTATTATCAGTCGTTGGCATCGTGAGCTGCGCTGCCCATCCGTCACTGTGCAAAGCGAAAAGATTCATCCTTTCTCTCTCAGCGGCCTACTCGCGTCGTGAAGCAATTATTTAGCCTCCCGATGACGGATCGGTAAAATGCGCTCTTCACTTCGCTACACTTTATTCGCTAAACTGCAGCAAATGTGCGTTTAACAAGAACGGCTCCCCGCTGTAAAATCCAGCCATGGCAGTTTCAAAATTGAGCTGGCCAACCAGCTAGTGCTGGAGGTGTTAGCTTGTCTGAGCTGGAAGCTGGTAAACCAGCTGTTTCAAAAACCTAGATTGAGCTGTTAATTTCAGCAGGGCTAGCCAATGCTAATGTCACCAGCGATACAAAATACAACTAAAAAAAGTACAACTAAAATACTTTCAGTTTCCTATTCGTACTTAGCGGAGTCCCTGGGGGCATGTCAGGTGTTTATGACCGGGTTGTATCCACGCTCTGGAATTTACCTGAAAGTAAACCTGTGACTGTGCTGTCAGTATTGCCAACTCTTCAGAGTTGACCATCAGATTAGCCGCTAAACGACGCCACACGTTCATTCGCTTCAACTGCTAATTATGTTGTGACAGTTCCACCGTTTTCCTGGGCTGCTTTGAAGATGAAATCGCGGGTGAAAAAAAAGAAGGCATGAGTTGTCAGCTTTAAATTAATTTAGACCCTGCTTCTTTCTGTTGTGAATTGCAGCCATGGAGGAACAAGTAGGATTGTGTTGTTCCACAGACGGACTAGAGGACTCTGGATCCGTGTGCCAGAATATCCCGGTTATCGTGTTAGGAAAAAAAGAACATCTATTTATATATGCTTCTCCGCTCACCGCTGACTTCTCCCAGTGGGTGAGGCAGATGAGATGAGCGGAGATGAAATGAGCTATAGCCTACTTTACTAACCCCTGACCTAAAAACACAGTCACAAACCAGCAATATAACACGGAAACTAAGTGTGTGACATGGGCAAAACGAATGCAAATTGTATTTATCATAAGGAAAAAAAACAAGCACATTGCAATGTGTCGGCTGTTTAGTTTTGATTAATCTCATGGGGAAAGTGCTTCTAATATTAAGCTGGTTACTTTTTCCCCCTGGAATAGCAGTGAAGTCAATAACATAGCTTTTTTTTTTTTTTCTTCTTCCATGTGCAGTTAAAGCCACTGTTGACAAAAACCAAGCCAATTGCTCACGCCACGCGTGTGCTGTGAGACTCCACTGCACCCGCCTCATCGATTCGTGTAGGTGGATTGTGGGTAGTGCGGCACAGGAAGACGGACTCCCACGCGACGCTGAGCTGCAGCTCGTGATAAGCAGCGGACGTTTTGAACGCGCTGCCGCGGCCGTTTTTTATAACCGCCGCAGTCTGCGCCACACGAGACACTAAAACACCCCCGTCGATCTTTATTTATGTGTTCGTGAACGAGCCGTTCGTGCCCGTTCCGCCAGCTCTCTCATCGCGGTGTTTGTCCTGCGCTCTGTTTGCATTTACCCACTGCCCTAGCTGCACATCGACGTTAGCCTGTCAGAGGATCGACGTTACTGTGTGTAAGAAACTGGGGAGGAAGGCGCGATGTAATCACCGCGATGTAATCATCGCACCGCGGTGTAGTAATTGTTGGCGCATATAGTTTAATCTCTGGATTAAGTGTAAAACTTGTATATCTTGGTAACTTGTATTTTTCTGAACAAAATTAATATATACCTAGGTCAAAGAATGTGACTGCTAATTACTGGCCTTGGCTTCCAGAAATATGTTATGGCTGCTTTTAGTGCATGTGGCTTAAATTCATAATTATAGTTAATAATGCATACATGTGATCCAAGATGATGATGGGAAAAAGGCAGAGCTAGGCAGAGAAAGAAATTCATTATTAGTCCATCATTCAGGCTTTCAAAGGTCTGGTTCCCAATTAATTGGAAATATATCCACTCGGAAAATCCAGCTAAAACTCTGCTACGATCTACAAAATCACAAAAAATGATAAAGCCAATGCGTTCAGGGGCCCTTTCCTGTCCGAACAGCCCAATCCATGATGACATAGCTTCTGTAATGAGGTCAATTTCTTTACAAACGTGCTAACAGGCTATGTAGCCACCCCTGCTGTATGATGGCCATACATTACATTATTGGCATTTGGCAGACGCTCTTATTCAGAGCGACATACAGTTGATTGGACTAAGCAGGAGACAATCCTCCCCTGGAGCAATGCAGGGTTAAGGGCCTTGCTCAAGGGTCCAGCGGCTGTGTGGATCTTATTGTGGCTACACTGGGATTCAAACCACCGACCTTGCGTGTCCCAGTCCTTTACCTTAACCACTACGCTACAGGCTGCCGGGCGTTGGAGTGAGCACCCTGAAAATATGGCTTCCAGAGCGGAGGCCATGTGAAATGATTCTTGGGAGAAACTCCACTCCGATCAAACAGCCAATCAGCAGCCAGGCCTTGCAGCTTCCGTGTGACCATGTGATGTGTCTCGACCAATTACGTGAAGTTATGTGGCTGGGGTTCTGTTCGGCAGTGATCCGGAGGCTCCCAATCTGAAACAAACTCATAAGTATGTTAGTATGTTAATAATTGTCAGAAATGTTGTTTAGGGCCATATCATCCTAAGGTCTCGATTTGTACTCCTAAAATAAAGACAGTTTGACCTGAACACGTGGGCCTGTAGTGTAACCTGGTTATTCGTTAACCATGGCGACTGGGAGGCCCACGCCTCTTCTTTTATGGTAAAAGGTATTCCCGTCGCTAGCATAGCACTGATTCACGGCTGGGCGGAGCTCAGGGCTGAGAGAGGTGAAAGAATGCGTGGGGTGTAATTGTATACTGCAGTCCATCACGAGCACAGAAGACCACTAACTGAACGCTGCCGTGTACTTCAGTCTGGACAAAAACAGCTGGGTGGGGCTGGAGATCAATGAGTTTCTGGTCGGCTGTTCGTTTCGCATGCCCTGAATAGGACAAAATGGCGGAGTTTTTACTGTGAAACAGTGAGACTGGAGTGATGGTCATGGTGTCTGTGTGTGTGTGTGTGTGTGTGTGTGTGTGTGTGTAAACATGCCCTGTATGGTGTCTGTGTGTGTGTGTGTGTGTGTAAACATGCCCTGTATGGTGTCTGTGTGTGTGTGTGTGTGTGTAAACATGCCCTGTAATTAGGCGTTGTAAAGAGTGCAGTTTGCCTGTGGAGCTGTTGGGTGTGGTGCTCTGAACGTCTGACACAACCAGCTGTGTGCCAGCGAGGTCAGATACACACACACGCACACACACACACACACACACACACACACACACACACACATACAGACATACACACACACACACACACGCACACACAGACGCACAGGGCATACGCACACGCACACACAGGGCATACACACATACGGACATACACACACACACACACACACAGCACAGGCACACACACAGCGCATACACACGCACACAGGGCATACACACATACAGACATACACACACAGCGCATAGACACGCACACACACAGCGCATACAA
>NC_083768.1:5543287-5555787 GCF_963514075.1 Conger conger | reverse complement strand
TCCTGGTGTTTTTGTCTTGATTTGTGAAACAACATATCGCTGTTTGTGTCAGACCTAATTTTTAGGTGAGCACAGGTATTGAAACATGTGACTGACAGGTGTTTCTCATTGTCCTGATGTGTCCTGTTAGATTGATCGGTTAAACAATAAATAGTTCTGAATGTTTTAGCCTTGGGTTTTGCCTGTGAGGACTGCATTTGTGTTAAAAATAACATGAAGACCAGATAACTGTCTTTGGGAGAAAGACAGTTCGTAGTACTTTCCTCAGAAATCAAAATAGTCACCTAATTATTACACACAAGTAGCTGGTATTTACCCTGTAAATGTGAGGCAGTTAAAGGACTTATTAAACGGGTAACAGTCGTTGCTGATAACTTTGTGCTTCATAAAAGTCCTGGACTGGACTGAAAGGCTGAAACGCTGTCTCCAGCAGAGAGCCTTTGGAGCGTGGAAAAGCTGTCTGTGTGTTTGACCTTCCCGGGTCCTCTACCCTCCTGAGACATTTCGGGCCTAAATAAAATCAGTATTTCCTGTGTAACAGGGAGAAATGGTGTCCGTCTGTGCCAAGAGCCCCTCTCTGCTGGTTTGGGAATGTGACTCTGGCCTACAGAAATAGGCTTGGATTATGGGCTGAATCTGAGGCAGCTCTCTGGCCCTTATGATTGGCCGGTTCCTCCCGAGATCTCTTCCCATTGGGTGTTTTTTCTCCCCACTCCTCCTCCTGTGCTCTCAGGGGCCTAGGGCTGGCATTTCCTGTCCCTTGTGTTGTTCTGGGGGGGTCTGTATGAAACTGAATTCAACTGAATGACACTTTTTATTTACATATTGTTAATTTGTACTATGTTTTTTTTTTTTCTGTCTATTTTTTTAGTTTACATTTTTTATTAGTTTTTATAAATATATCGATTTTATGTTTTTATTTGATCTGAAGTAATGTGCTGTCTCTTGTGGCATTGTGTCTATTTTTACGGTATTTGTTTCCACTGCTGTAAAGCACTACTGCTATAAAAAAATAAAGTTGTTGTTATTGTAACGTCATTTCCCCCGGTGGGCCGGTGAAGTTTGACTCTGTGTCTGTCCCCAGTCGGTGCTGAGGGTGCACTTCCTGGAGGCACAGGAACTGGAAGCCAAGGACAAGTTCATGGGGGGGATGATCAAGGGGAAGTCGGACCCGTACGGCGTCCTGGAGATCGGCAACGTGCTCTTCCAGAGCAAGACCATCATGGAGAGCACCCACCCCCGCTGGAACGAGGTGTACGAGGTGAGAGAGAGGGAGAGGGAGGGAGGGAGAGAGAGAGTGAGTGAGAGAGAGGGAGAGGGAGAGAGTGAGAGAGTGAGTACAGCCCCACTGGACCAAGGTCTACAGCTGCACATACAGTGTCCTCCTCCCACTCATGCCTGTGTGAGCCTGGCTTTGCATGGAGAGTCTCAGAGTGAGCGGAGAGTCTCAGAGTGAGCGGAGAGTCTCAGAGTGCACAGAGAGTCTCAGAGTGAGCGGAGAGTCTCAGAGTGAGCGGAGAGTCTCAGAGTGCACGGAGAGTCTCAGAGTGAGCGGAGAGTCTCAGAGTGAGCGAGCGGAGAGTCTCAGAGTGAGCGGAGAGTCTCAGAGCGAGCGGAGAGTCTCAGAGTGAGTGAGCGGAGAGTCTCAGAGTGAGCGGAGAGTCTCAGAGCGAGCGGAGAGTCTCAGAGTGAGTGAGCGGAGAGTCTCAGAGTGAGCGGAGAGTCTCAGAGTGCACGGAGAGTCTCAGAGTGAGCGAGCGGAGAGTCTCAGAGTGAGCGGAGAGTCTCAGAGCGAGCGGAGAGTCTCAGAGTGAGTGAGCGGAGAGTCTCAGAGTGAGCGGAGGGATATTCTCAGATTTCCCAGAGATTGTGTTAGGAGCCGTTTGTTGGAACTGTGTTATTTTCACTGTGAGCATTTTGTGAACATGTTATGGATCTGAATGGTTATGCGTTTCCAGTTCTTGGTGTACGAGCACTCCGGACAGCATCTGAAAATTGAGCTGTTTGACGAGGATACTGACAAAGATGATTTTCTGGGGAGGTGAGCAGCTGTACCTGTGTGTGTTAAAAAACCCCAATCTACCACCTCCTGTCCGACTCTACACATCTCCTGATCTAACAAGAACTCCTGACTGTATTCACATCAGAACAACTCAACCAGTACTTATGTATGTCATAA
This sequence comes from Conger conger, assembly GCF_963514075.1. Taxonomy (NCBI): domain Eukaryota; kingdom Metazoa; phylum Chordata; class Actinopteri; order Anguilliformes; family Congridae; genus Conger; species Conger conger. Next base: position 5,553,608 of record NC_083768.1, on the reverse strand, counting down.
GCACAAGCATTAAGACCTTTTGCACTTTTGACCGAATTTTCTATGCTACTGGGACGTTTATGGTCAGAAAACCATGGGGGATCTGCATCTGTTAGAACACTGTATGCATGTGAAAATGAGAAATAGCCACTCACAAAAATATATGATCGGAACATTCTAATGCTGATGTCACAATTACTACTGTCTAACTGAAAGCAGTGGAGTTCTAGAACACTGAATTGGAATTTTAAGGCAAATGAAACATACATTCCATGAAACCTGCTGAACTCTAAGGGTTAACACCTGAAAGAACCTGAAACGGTTTCATCTCAGCGATGGTGGTTATAACACCTTCGCCTCTTTTTTTTTTTGGCAGCTTAATGCTTGATCTGGCGGAACTTCACAAGGAACAGAAAGTGGACAAGGTAGGGTGAGAAATAGGTATTCAGCGTAACACCTCATAGCCTTGTTCCCTGATGTTTTTTTAGTAACAGTAATTGTTATTGTCACAAAGACATATGAATAGAAAATGGGAATTGGTTGAATACAATTTAAATGTTAAGAACCTTTTTTTTAAATTATTATTGATAAATACCCCTGGATTTTTTGTGTTTTATTTATTACGAACAAGAAATTATTTGAATTCTTAAAAAATATTTTTGTGATGCCAAAATTGAAATTCATTTTTCAGGGATACTTTTTTCTGTTAAGCGCGTTGGTGTGTAGAATCTGTGTCCGAGCGCTCTCATTGGAGCGTGGCAGGCAGCGGCAGGCAGCTGATTGGTGGTAATGTCTGCTCCCGTTCCAGTGGTTCGAGCTGGGGCAGACGTCAACCGGGAAAGTGCACCTGAAGCTGGAGTCGCTGTCCCTCCTCTCCTCCCCGGACATGCTGGACGAGGTGACGCTTTTCACCGCCCTCCTCTCCCCCTTTCACTCCCCTTTCAGCCCTGCGGCGGTTCACTACCCTGTGTGTGTGTGTGTGCTTGTCGACTTCGTAACGTTTTAATCCATTATTGGCATTATTTCAACATAGAAAAGTGTGTTCTGCTACCCTCTAATATACCCTCAGGCCCCGCCCCTTTACAGATATCCAGTTGGAAAATTGTCCCGTTTAATTTAACGGCTCATTTTCAAAGTCGGAAAGCCAGCTGTTTTACGGATCAATATGAGAGTGAACACTGCCAGCGCCTGATTGGCTAGAGGACACATTAGGCTAATGAGATGGACACGCCCACTCTGCCCGCCCCGGAATGCGTGGACAGAATGTTCTGAACATTCTAATGCTGATGTCACGATCGCTCCTGGGTAATAGACCGCAACAGATGAACTCTATTTAAACTTAGAGCCATTGTCTTAACTTTGGCACCATCTGTCGAGGCCAAACTGGGGACCCAGAGCCCGGCATGCTGGTCCTCTGTCTCTGCATAACACATAATGCATTACAGTACTATTCTTACTTTTATGCCTAACTAAGTAATATAACGTGTTACTGTTAAAAATCTTCCAATATATTACAGTTTCTACATCAGGCATTACTCTACCTTCAGAAATGTTTTTATTTTTATCTATTAAATTAATTTATGTAATCAATTGGCGCGCAGAGGAAAAGCGGCACCACAGAAGAAGAATCGTTTCCTGTTCCTGTTATCAAATCAGAGAAATGGCAGCTTGTTCTCCAAGTGGAGGACATTACGCATGCCTTTAATTTAATGAATGGAAAAAGACAAGAACGTTGTTGTTAAAATGCTATTTCTATCCAGGCGACACAGGGCTGTCTATCGTCAGATACACGTCAAGCCTCGAAATACAAGGTACACAGTGAGCTGGCAGACAAAATGGCTGCATGCAGGAGACGCAGTGAATGTGTCCGACGCAAAAACATTTCTTCTCATTGTGTCTGACAACACTAGTCTTACAAAAAGTATAGATCAGCCCTATGGTGGAAGAGTTCCCCTGTTATCGATGTGTGGTGGGTGGCTATGGCAACATCGTTGTGACAACTTTCCCAATTCCATATAGGCTCGTCTGCCTGGTGTCTTCACTCCTGGTCCTGGGGAGCTGCAGGGAGTGCTGAATGAATCAGTGAAAGCGGTTCATTACACAATTCTCACCTCACCTGGTTTCTTGGGTCTGAATCAGTAGGTGATATTAAGGCGAAAACAAAAACCAGCCGCACCCTGCGGCTCTCCAGGACCAGGAGTGAAGACCACTGAATTTGGTTTTGAAAGTACCTTCAACAACACTGGTATGGGTTTGTATTTCAGGGTTTTTTTTCTCCCCACTAGGGATTTTTTATTTTTATTTTGTATTTTTTATTTTTTTACCTTGCGTGCTTGCTATTTTGGGGGTTCAGGTCTGGTGTTTGCTCTTCTGCTACTCTGCTCCTGGTACTCTGTAAAGCGTCTTTGTAACAGTCTTCTGTAAAAAGTGCTTTACAAATATAACTGAATTGAATTGAAAATAAAGCTGTAAGTCCACTCCAAGAACTATAACTATAACCACAGCTATAACGATAACGTTGTGAGCGTCCGCGCTGACGAACGATAACGTTAAATCGCCTCTCGGCTATGTCATCTGCCGTTTCTCAACATCACGCCCTATACATTCGGTTTGATCTCGATAGGGCTGTGAGTGTTTTATCGTTCATGCGGCTGGAAGAAATCGCTCTGAATGTGTTCCCAACGATATCGTTCCTCACTGTCGTTGTTGTTATAGGTTTGGCGTGGACTTGGGTTCGAATGGTTTTTAAACGGACATGATTATAGTCATGGTTCTGGCTGTTGGCCTGTGGACTGCGTTTGAAAAGGCTCTCGATCGTGACCTCTCTCTGGTGCCCCCTGCAGACCCTGATGTCCATTAAAGCGGATAAGGGCCAGGCAAACGACGGCCTATCTTCAGCCTTGCTGTTCGTGTTCCTGGACTCTGCCCGGAACCTGCCGGTAAGTCTGACCCCCTGCCCCTGCCCCACCTGTGGGATGATGTGGTGTCCTGTATGTCCGTCTTACCTGCTGCTGCTAGCTCACCTTTGAGAAAGGTACGGCTGAACAGAACACCCCTCATCGGTAAGAAAAAACAATACCCACAATGCATTTCTCTGAGTTCGACAAAATGCAAATGGGGATGCAGCTGTCCTGATCACAGAATTATGGGTAATTTGTTTATTTGGAAGTTTCAGTGACCAATGACTCTAGCGAATGTCTTGTGATACATTCGATGTGAGAGAATTATGAGAGAAATTGGTTGGTCATCTAGATGAGAGCTTTACTTGCAATGTTTTGGTTCTTTTTAGAATAATTCTGGGTGCCCATGCGTGCAATTCATAAATTTAAAAAATTGGTGGGTGACGCATGATGGACAGATGGAGTTACAGTTATTATTGGGGTCACACTGTTTAACCTTTAACCCTTCGCTGCGTGAGGTCACAAAATGTGACTAGAATGTTCTTAACTGAACATTCCAATGCTGTCACAATCAATCCTGTTAAAATGAAAGCAGTGCTGATCTAGAACACTGATGTAGAACTCATTGTTGCATCATGCAGTGGTGCAGTGTGTTAATGGGAGAACTTGGAGATCACACAGAAGTTGTTGAGGAAATATTTTTTGTCTCTTTTCCTCCTCGTCCCTTTTACGTAGGTGAAGTTGTTTTGGCAGCAATGATGTTGAAAAAATATTCAGACTTCAGAGTAGTTGCTCATTATAAATCTTCTGTTAAAAATAAAACAGATTAATCTGGGGAGTCTGTGCGCTCCAGAGAACTTGCAGAGATCAGAGAATTCCAAAGTAACAGTCGGAAGTATCCTAGTCTTTATACATTATAGCTAACCAATCATTTGTCATAAATCATCACATTGTCTCTCTTAACCCGCCTTAATATTTTCTGTCACTCTATGAAAGCTGAGCTGTCTTAACCTTTCGCCTATATAATGATTCATTAACTTTTTTTTAATTTTTATTTTTAATTTTTATTTTTTTACATCAGTCGGCGCATTGTGAAGTTAGTATTATTGATAGGTTCTTTTACTGCTGTGTTTCTGCATCATCTCCATCTTCTTGCTTCTTTAATTTTCACAATCATTATTATATGAATCACTGTATGTTCCAGTGAATCATGAACATAATGCAATTTTAGGTCCATTTCAACCTCCAAGTCATCTTAAAATAAATGTCAAAAACTATCTAGGTTTCTTATAGAAACCATGTCTGTTGTCGAGGGACCGCAAAACAAAATTGATTTAATTCTCCTTTTCTTTTCAAATCTGACTCTTCTTGCGTGTATGCACATTGATAGTTGACCTTTAAAGATAACGTGTGTGTGTGTGTAGAGCTGATGTGTAGTGCAAACCTGGGTCAAATACGTCGTTGTTTTGGATTCAAATACTTTTCTGTCCTCGACTGATCCTGCCTGGTGCAACGGAGCTAACCTAGAGAATCAGAAAGCAGGGCTTGCACCTTTTTGAGAGCATTTCATAGGTTCCAATACCCCAGGACAAGCTCAGTAAAGCGTAGAAAAGTGTTTGAGTACGAAACAGTTACGTATTTGACCCAGGTCTGGTTTGGTGTGCACTCTGCTGTTCTCTGCCCGGATTGGGCCTGTCCCATGATCCTCTGCTTTCTTCTCCCTGTTTCTTCTTCTCTCTCTAAGAGTGTCTTCGAGGGGACCTTGGGGTGTGGATACTTAAAGGAACGGAGGGCTTCAGGCCTAGTCTTTTGTGAGAACACTACCTCACTGTATAGAACACTATTTGTGAGTTTTTTTCCCGGAATGTTTATTTGCATTCTAAAATTTATAAGTTGTGGCGTGACTGAATGTTGTCATGGCGACCCCAGATCCCCAGAGTGTGGCGTGTATCGTTAATGAAATTAATAAATATGTGAAATAAAAAGCATGTTTGATTGCGTGTGCTGCACGATCCGGCTGCTTGGACATCCGTGTAACGTGTTATGCACCTGTAGAGTTTGTGACTGTCGAGACTGACACAGTGTTGTGTGTTTAATGCACACTGAATGAGACGTTAACTTTGAAAAGAGCTAAGGACCCAAAACTGATCCTTGGGGTACTCCAAAGTGTATCCTGAATGCTCAGAGGACTTACTGTTTACCCTAACAAACTGAGATCTGTCGGAAAGATCAGATTTAAACCACATACGAGCTTGTCCAGTAATGCCAACTGATTCTTCCGGCCTGCGGAGGAGAGTGTAGTGGCCTGTGGTATTAAAGGCAGCACTTAGGTCAAGTAGAACAAGAATAGAGATACAGCCACAATCCTGGGAGAGAAAGAAGTCCTTCATTTCTAAGGCAAGGGCTGTTTCTGTGCTATGGTGCTTCCTGAATCCAGACTGAAGGTTCTCATATACCCTGTTGGCCTGTACATTAGAAAGCATATCACATCCTGTCGTTGTTCAGGTTGTATCATTACCTCGTCGTTGGGCGTGGTCTCCCACACCTGTCTCAGACCCTCACCTGTCTCAGACTCCCACATCCTCACCTGTCTCAGACTCTCACCTGTCTCAGACTCTCACCTGCCTCAGACTCTCACCTGCCTCAGACTCTCACCTGCCTCAGACTCTCACCTGCCTCACCTGCCTCAGACTCTCACCTGCCTCAGACTCTCACATCCTCACCTGTCTCAGACTCTCACCTGTCTCAGACTCTCACCCGTCTCAGACTCTGTGTGTGATGTCACACCTGTCGACGTTTCCTCGGACACTCCTGGAACCAGAACCAGTTTCAGTCCCGTCATCTGTGTTGGGAGAGCGCAGTGAGCTGTGTGTAGCATTGCACTTAGTTACCGGTCAAAGAAAGGAGTCGTCAGCTTCGGCTTCAGCAAGGGTGTTTCCTTTCAAAAGTATTAGTCAAGACTAAAATAATTACAAACGAGTACAAACGTATTCTCCCTGAATTCTACTCAAAGGTACAATAGGCCATTTTTGACTTCTAACGGCCAAGAGAGGAATTGCAGGAACAAACATGGTCAAACCTGTTTATCCCTCCCCCTTCTCTGTGAACGACTATAAACACAGGCAGAGGGTGAGTCAACATGTCAGTGAGCCTTTTTCAATGAAGGGATTCACAATGGTCTTGTAACAATGTTTTAACACAAAAATCTTACCTATTGTACCTTTAACTATGTTAGTATTTTTGTTTATGACTTTCTTTTTTTCCTAAATGGAGGTATTGGTTTCCTTTTCACAAAGCAGCCGTATCCGTTCCTCCTCGGCGCCTCCATTTTGTTTCTGTTACATCCTCGTTGCGGCCGACCCCTGAAAACCCGGTAACCCGGTTATCCTTCCCACAACTTCCCCAAACTTCCCAAACTCCACGGTCATTTCACCGGAGAAATCCCACTACAAAATGTCCGCCATGACCCGTTCCATCCTGTGGAGGGAACGGCTGTGCCGTGCTGCTTACCCAATGCCTCCATTTTGTTTCTGTTACATCTTGTGTTGAATGTAACCCGGGGTCTTGGGGTGTTTTTTGCATTTTGTTTGATTGGTGGTTGGGATTAACCTTGCTAACTTTTTTTTTCGTTGTGTCCCTGTGTCTGTTGCTTGGTGGTGGTGTTCTTTGTCTTGTTCTTGTTCCTGTTCCATGACTTTAACCACTGTTCATCGTCTGCATGCTGGAATAACCCGGTGTTCGTTCTCTCCTGTCCGGAAAGCGAAACCCGTTAGAATGCAACCACGAGGGCTTGAAGAAAAGCTCCGTGAGTAAGGCGCTGAAGGTAATGTGAAAGACTGCATCTAGAAGCCCAAACCACACAGGACACAGCATCCACCAATCAGCACCCGGCCAATCATAATTCTGATTTAGCTCTTACATTCATCTTAGACGGGAGATCTCAAACTCCCAGTCCTGCTGGGATGCACTGTTTCTGTCTTCTTCTGTCAATCAGAAACCACTTAAGCCTTGTATCAAAGGTTTGTTGGCTCTTTAGCCAGTCATTGTCTTAAATTAAGGACTTGACCACTGAAATGGGCGGCCGGTAGCGTAGTGGTTAATGTACATGACTGGGACACACAAGGTCGGTGGTTCGATCCCCGGTGTAGCCACAATAAGATCCGCACAGCCGTTGGGCCCTTGAGCAAGGCCCTTAACCCTGCATTGCTCCAGGGGGGGACTGTCTCCTGCTTAGTCTAATCAACTGTACGTCGCTCTGGATAAGGGCGTCTGCTAAATGCCAGTAATGTAATGTAATGTAATGTAATGAAACGTACCTGGCATCCGGCAGACACTGCAGGACTGGAGTTTGAGAACCCTGAAGTAAACACTCCTTTCCTGTGAGATGGGGAAGACACAGAACAATTTAGTGGCCGTCTGTTTAGAGTAGAGTTGATTACAAGGTGCACACAAACACAACATCCTGTTGTTGTTGTTTGGTTCGTATTTAATTACGGTGTTTTAAATGTATTTTTCAGGGACACAACTGGATGTTCAGTCTGTTTCCCGCAAGTCGATTCAGATGCATTGTGTTTGCGGTTCATTAACAACCCAACCCATTAAAACAAAATGCTAATTAATCTTCATTAACTACAACCGCATTCCATGCATCTTGGCTAATTATGTGCCTAACACTTCCATCTTCTTTTATTGACCGTGACTTTTCACTGACCAGAACATCCTGCCTTTATTTGCCTTGTCTTGTTTCCGTTATAACCCTATGCTGTGGATGTTGTGTATGCTGTTGGGTATGTGTGGGTGAATATGCTCTTTCCTAATGGGACTGGGGTACTGTTTGTATCCAGTGTATGCCTAGGTAAATGCTGTGTTCAGAGAAGTCAAACTCGTTTAAATCTAAGAGATTCCAGACCAGCTAATTAACCCGCCTCTCCACATCAGTCTGTCAGCCAATCAGGAGCAGCTGCCCATTAAGGGAGGGGAGAGGGGGCAGGAAGAGACAGAGGGCAGCCCTAATTGCTTGTTTCCTAGAAATCATATCACTCACAATCTTAGAGATTAAACCACATGTAATGGGGGCGGGCCTGTCGCGTAGTGGTTAATGTAAATGACTGGGACACGCAAGGTTGGTGGTTCAATCCCCGGTGTAGCCGCAATAAGATCCGCACAGCTGTTGGGTCCTTGGGCAAGGCCCTTAACCCTGCATTGCTCCAGGGGAGGATTGTCTCCTGCTTTAGTCTAATTAACTATATGTTGCTTTGGATAAGAACGTTTGCCAAATGCCATCAATGCAATGCAATGCAATGTAATGTAATGTGGCATCTCCTCTTTCTACCATACAGTAGAAGAATGTACAGCATAACCCTGATGAAGTGGGAGTCATACTCCTCTATGTGTTTACCTCAGCTCTAAATGTAGTGTTAAACACACGATGATCCGAGAGAGAGATCATTCTCATCACACCTAGCTTTCTCCAGTGAGAATCAGCTGTGTGTGTGTCTGTGTGTGTGTGTGTGTGTGTGTGTGTGTGTGTGTCTGTGTGTGAGAAAGAATCAGCTCAGATTTTTGTGATGGCTTCAGGGCAGGGCTGCACAGGGAACAGGATTTTGTGCCAACTTCATTCTCTACTTGGCCGTAATAAAGTGGTTAATTTGATAAAAGTTTGAGTTACTGGAAATGTGCCCCCCTCCTGCATAGTGTCAGGGAGTGTGTTTGTGTAAGAGGTGGTGTGGTTCTTCTGCGCTTCCTCTGCGGTTGTGTGAGAGAGGAACTGTTCTCCTCTGGTTCCTCTGGTTGTGTGAGAGAGGAAACTGTTCTCCTCTGGTTCCTCTGTGGTTGTGTGAGAGAGGAAACTGTCCTCCTCTGGTTCCTCTGTGGTTGTGTGAGAGAGGAAATGTTCTCCTCTGGTTGTGTGAGAGAGGAAACTGTTCTCCTCTGGTTCCTCTGTGGTTGTGTGAGAGAGGAACTGTTCTCCTCTGCTTCCTCTGTGGTTGTGTGAGAGAGGAACTGTTCTCCTCTGCTTCCTCTGTGGTTGTGTGAGAGAGGAACCGTGGTTCTCCTGCGGTTGTGTGAGCGTGGAACCGCGGTTCTCGTGCGGCTGTGTGAGCGTGGAACCGTGGTTCTCGTGCGGCTGTGTGAGAGAGGAACCGCGGTTCTCCTGCGGTTGGCTGTGCGCTCACGGTTGTCTCTGGGTTCTCAGTCAGGGAAGAAGGTGAGCAGCGACCCGAATCCCTTCGTGCAGATGAGCGTCGGACACAAGATGTACGAGAGCAGGGTGGGTGAGCGCCGGGGCAGTGTGGGGTTCCACACGCCCACACACCCTGCTGCACTTCTCCACACTTAGCCTTTCAAATGTCACTCTTTCAAACATTTACACAGTAATTGCTTATCTGAGAGTAATGTTTTTCATTGATGCATTATTTAAGAATGATGTATATTACCTATGAGTATAAATGTTACATGTAAATGTTAAATGTAAATGTAAACGTCTGAATCTGCCTGGTTAATATTAATGGACGTGTGTGTGATTAATAATAAACGATGGTCTGCGTATGAGTGAGATGCTGACCCAGCACGCCCGCTCTCCTCTCCAGACCCGGTACAAGTCCAACGAGCCTCTGTGGGAGGAAACCTTCACCTTCCTCATTCACAACCCGCGGAGCCAGGAGCTGGAGGTGGAGGTGTGTTTACCCCCCATACGCATTTATCCCTGATTCAGTCCTCGCATTTATGTAGCACTTTTTCTCACCAGCTGTCAACTAAAAATGCTTTACAGTGATGAGGGGGACACTTGCCTCGGTGATGCAACGGCAGCCATTTTGCCCCCAGAATGCTCACCACAGATCAGCTGAGGTGGAGAGGGAGAGAAGGATTTTTAGCCAGTTAAATTGGGGATGACTAGGTGGCAGGTTGAATGAGCCAGGTTGGGAATTTACTGTTGCTAGGACCAGGTCAGGTGACGGTGTAGGAGCAGGTCAGGTGACTGTGTAGGAGCAGGTCAGTTGACGGTGTAGGAGCTGGTCAGGTGACTGTAGGAGCAGGTCAGGTGACTATAGCAGCAGGTCAGGTGAGGGTGTAGGAGCAGGTCATGTGACTGTAGGAGTGGGTCATGTGACGCGGGCGTGGTCTCCCTCGCTCCCTCAGGTGAAGGACGCGAAGCACGAGTGTTCGTTGGGAACACTGACGCTCCCACTCACCTGCCTCCTGGAGGCCGAGGAGATGACCCTGGACCGCCGCTTCCCCCTGAAGAACTCCGCCCCCAGCTCCACCCTCAAGCTGAAGGTCGCGCTCAGGGTGAGGCGTTGCACCCGACACAGCCTACACGAACCTGTCTGTCCGTCCGTCTGTCTGTTCTTTCTGTTCATCAGTCCTCTCTCTCTGTTTTCATTCACTCCATCACTGTGCTGATTCACCCATCCATTCACTATTCATCATTATACACTCAT
>NC_083768.1:5518287-5538287 GCF_963514075.1 Conger conger | reverse complement strand
ACGTAGGGGATGTACAACTTGTAAATACGTTACTGTACGTGAAGAAGACGAGACGGAAGAAGTTAAGTTCAAACAAACAACAAACATTTGATAATTTCCTTAGTCTAAATCTACGCAGAATCCAGTCGAACGAACTGGAAGGTTCTGTAGCCTACTGTTAGCAACACTAGCCACCAAAGAGACAAAAGTATTTCATTTTATTGCCTTATGTGGGTTTTAAGCCAAATATATGTATGTATGTTTGCACATTATTCTTCTTGTTTTAAATATATATAAATATTAATCATCGAATGGTATTCGTTTTCTTTTTACTTCATTGCACAGTAGTGAACCGTTAGTGGTTAATCTGACAGATTCATGGCGGTTTTTAGCTCATAGACGAATGTCTGCTGTTCTGATTTCTCATCTTAAAAAGGGGCACTTCGCCCATGTTCGATGCTATTGAATTTTGTTACGCCCTCCACTGATGGGAGTGCTTTAAAATAAATTGTTTTCTAAGTTGTGGCTGGTCCTGCATCCGAAACGCGGCTGTAGCGAACCTGTGTGTCCCCGAGACAGTGTGTGGTTCCCATGGTGACGCGAAACGCGTCATTCCAGCAGATTTCTTCCGAGCGTCATGTTGTAAATGTTTTTCCGTTATCGGTGGACAGATCAATCTCATGCAATTGTTTTATTTTAGGATAATAGAATGAAACATCTTTATTACACCTAGCATATCTTTTTTTATTATTATTATTTGTTTAGGATTCTCAGTTGAAAATTGTATGTTCATTCAAATGATCCTAAAACCTTTCAATTGAGAAAATATAGGCTAGGTGTAAAAAGTTGAAGTAAACATTTTAGGTTTATCCAATGAAACACCCTTTCGTCAGTGCAGATCGACAAATGAACTCGTCATTGAACTTGCCTAGTTACGTCTCATCACGCTATTAGTCTTAAGGATAGCCTAGCATTAAAATGTGAGCACATAGGCTATTATTTAGCGTAAGCGTGCTTAGCTTTGGTGTTCCATCGCTGCATATCTAGGTTTACATTACGATGTACGATTCGTCATCGAAATGAAGAGTCTCATATATAATATAGTTTGATTCTGTTATTTTCACAGTGGGTCAATGATGGGTCACGGAACATCAGTTTATCACCTGTAGCTACATTCTTTGTTACCTAGGTCTATGTAAGCCCTCAAAATAAAAACGTTCTCTTAAGGTAGGCCGACTTTTCAACTGTTTCAATTGCAAGCCTCTTGCCTTCTCCATGTATTTTATTTGACTTGTGCCTTAAAAAAAATCATGATATTGAATTATGTACGAGTAAAAAAAGAAGCTTTTAAAATGTTTCCCGTTTCACAATGTCTTCTTTCTGCTTTTAGTTAATAAAGAGCAGTTGCTGGGTTCACAGTGGGTTTATTGCGAGTGAGTGACGTATCTGTTTATTATCCGCTCCGATAAACACACTAAAAGTCCATTGATAATTAAAAACGTAAAATGTATTATCCAGACGCATAAAAACGGTGTCTCCGTAACTGTGTTTATGTCTGCATCTGAACTGTGTCGATCAGAGGGAAGACTTGGAGTTCCTTCACATTCCTTTAAAACATTGGAACCAATCAGGCGTTTCTGTTTGAGCGTGCCTGAAATGCCTGGCACTGGTGTGATTTCACTCGAGTCAAGCCTTGCACTGGTGTGATCTCACTGGACTCAAGTCCTGCACTGGTGTGATGTCACTGGACTCAAGTCCTGCACTGGTGTGATGTCACTGGAGTCAAGTCCTGCACTGGTGTGATCTCACTGGACTCAAGTCCTGCACTGGTGTGATGCCACTGGACTCAAGTCCTGCACTGGTGTGATCTCACTGGAGACAAGTCCTGCACTGGTGTGATCTCACTGGACTCAAGTCCTGCACTGGTGTGATGTCACTGGAGTCAAGCCCTGCACTGGTGTGATGTCACTGGAGTCATGCCCTGCACTGGTGTGATGTCACTGGGGTCAGACTGTGAGGTCATAACTGGTCATAAACCTGGTGATTCCAGATTAGCACACAGTCCATCTTTGACCGCATTCACATTTATATACCGCTTTTTCCATCACACAACGCTCTTTACAATGAATGCCTCTCACGCACACACACCAACAGTGATAGGCTGCCCGGCGAGATACCAGCCAGCTTGTTGGGAGTAATTGGGGGTGACCGTATTGGGGGGGGTAGGCAGACTGGGGGTTACGACTGATATTTCTGGTGGGGACAGTAATGCTATTACTGTCACCTTGTGGTAAATGTGAGTATTGCAAGACATTGCGTTACATTAGTGATCTTGCAGCGTCTTTTAATCCAGACCAATGTACGAAATTAGTGCAGTCAAACGGGTAGATTGAAGTGACAAAAGAGGACTAAAATCATTAGTCACATCTGATTTTGTACAACAACATTAATATGGTCCTCTTAGAACATAAGGTTTTTTGTAATTTTTTTTTCTTTAATTTTTTTCTAAATTGTGTCTGTTCCAGAACTCCATTTTGATCACCAGCAATGCTTCTTGAAGGGCTGAAGTCTTGCTGACATTAGGGCGCAGTTTTACTCACAAGACACAACTGATGATCGAAAGAAAGAGGAAAAAAATATAAAATATTGCCCTTAATAATTAGCAGTTACTTGCACATATCAGACATCACCGTGCTCTTGTACCAGTACTTTGATTTAAAAAATAATGAATAATCCAAAACCAATACACCCCTAATTATGTATTCCCTATTCACAGATCCGCACAGCCGTTGGGCCCTTGAGCAAGGCCCTTAACCCTGCATTGCTCCAGGGGAGGATTGTCTCCTGCTTAGTTTAATCAACTGTACGTCGCTCTGGATAAGAGCGTCTGCCAAATGCTATTAATGTCATTAAGCAAAGTGCTTTGAACATTTGACCAGTCTCTATAGTACCCTGAACACAATTAACCTTATAATTACGTTATAAATTACCTTATTAGTTAACATTAAGTTACCTGTAAACACAATCAGTTTGATACCAACTATCAAAGTTAGCGAAAACCTAGCTAACGTTAGTTGTTGCTTAAAGTTGCAAATGTATCCATTCCTATTTCAAATGTCCCACCAATATTTAATCTCACAAATTGTTCCCTTTTTTTTTTTGCTTCACAATCTTAGTGTAGCTTCTTCTCGATCATGATAAAAGCGGTCCTCTCTAATTTACTCTGTTATCGTTTGTGAGGGCACTTGTGTTCGCAGGCAGGCTCCTCTACCCCAATGACTGCTCCGCGGTAATTTATGACCAGGGCATTCTGGGAAATTTTGATTTGCGATTACGTATTAACCAGAGGCTGCGGGTTGAGCACGGAGGCTCTGAGTTAATGAAAAATCTTTTGGTAGTGAAGCGGAGTAATATGTCAACTCAATGGCTCTTCGACTATGCAATTAATTCTGCTCATCTGGCAATGAATTGGGATGACAGTTCGAGCCACCTGCTGCCAGAACCGATTCCCCACCAGTCCCCACGCCCCCCCCCCCCACCTTGAAAACCAGTCACCACATCCCCCCCACCTCAAAAAACAGTTCCCACGCCCCCCCACCTTGAAAACCAGTCCCCACGCCCCCCCCCCCCCCACATCAAAAAAGTCCCCACGCCCCCCCACCTTGAAAACCAGTCCCCACGCTGTAATTACAGTACATCACAGTGCACTTCCTGTGGATAAATACCCAACTCAAATTGAAGCTGACTGTCTCCCCTTTAATGAGAGGGGATGTATTTCCATATTGAGTGAATAACGTTGGAAATACAGCCCTCTGAAATGGTGTCACTGTCCAAATACTTACGGGGGGGGGGGGGGGGGGGGGGATAAATTGCATATATGCATAAACATCCTTAAGAATATAAGCCATAGTACAGATTCAATTGTTTCATTAAACGGCTCGTACCGAACTGCTGACGTCACGCGCAAGTTTAGGATAAACACGCACGCGCACGGCGGCCACGCTCCTCCAAAAGCTGCTCTCGGTCAGACACTCGATTCTCAAACAACATGACACATAATAAACTTGCAGAAAGAGTGTGGTTGCTTTATATCCGCGAATCGAAGAAGCCGCAGTCTTTGTTTAATCATCTAGGCTATTCCCAATTTCCTGTAAAATACAGGAAAGGTCCAACGGCGCTAAACACACCAACAAAATAAGACGGTAATGTTTTTTTTTTTTTTACCTCAAACATCTCTTCCGGATTGTTTCTCAGTTTAAAAAAGTAGGCCCATAACGTTTAATGAATGTGCCTGAGTGACAGTTCATCGGGCATTCGTTTTCCGTGACCCGTCTTCCACACATTAATCTCTCCTTCAGTAGCACACTCTTATCCGGAATCCTGGTGGTTGGAAAGTGTTTAGAAACATTATTTTCTGTTTTATTTCTGTTGTGTGCCTCTGTCAATTAACCTCTTTTATCTGTGTGAGTTTTTTAAATCTGTAACAGTGAGTCATGCATTACCTGTTGCCATCTGAAATCTATTTTTCATATTACAATATTTACTTTTGAGAGAGGTGACCTAGATTTGCGTATTTATGTAATCTTTGTTTGTGACTAATGACTTTCAAAACGGAATATAGAAAGAGAACACAGAAACGTACACGCATTCACAATCTCTGCACAGTACCAACTTGAGCTTCCTGTATATTATCAAGCAATGGTGTGGTTGAACCTCCCACCTCAAACATTCCCAGGATCCCTCAGTGCTGAATGGGAATGCAAGGTCAAAGGTCACTGAGTGGCTTCTTCTGACCCACATTTACTGGTATGCATTTTAAAGTTTTTTTTCTTCTATTTTACTTCAAATTTTGAACTTGTGTTGAAGTGGCAAATATTTGTATTTAATTTCTTCTTACATTTTAAATTGATTAATTCAATCTTGAACATGAAAATGGTTTAATTTAACTTGTGCATTTATGAACCAATATCTTGTTTTCACAGGTTAATTGAAAGGTACAATAGGTAATTTCGGACTTCTAACAGTCAAGAGAGGAATGACAGCAACAAACACCTTCAAACCACAACACTGTGTATCTCTCCCCCTGCTCTGTAAATGCTCTGGTGTTGAAACACCATTGGCTGTGGCAATGAGAACCAAGTTTCAACCAATGAGCTTGAATTATTGTACAATTGTACAATGTTTTGGTACAGAGTGTCAGGATGTCAACTGTATATTTTGAAACCCGAATTTAAGGACTATAAACACAGGGTCAACATGTCAGTGAGCCTTTTTCCATGATAAGTTTTAACACAAAAAAATCTTATCTATTGTACTTATTGTACTGAGTAAGAGTATTGTCCTTCTTGTTCATTGTAATGGGGGGGGGGGGGAAATAACACAATGTAATGTTGAATAAAATTGTTCTCAATGCAAGCAGCATTCATTTATAGCACATACTGCTTCCCTCACGTTTTACAGTGATGAGGGGGAAACTCGCCTCAACCACCGCCGATGTGCAGCGCCCGCCTGGGAGAGGCAACAGCGCCCATTTTGCGGCCGAACGCTCACCGCACGCCCGCAGTGGAGGTGGAGAGGGAGTGAACGACTTTTAGCCAATTAAATCAGGGCATGATTTGGTGCCAGGTTGCAAATTTAGCCTCGTGAGAGTCGGGACGAAAGACGGCGTCCCCTACGGCACAGTGTCCCCATCGCTGCCCTTGGGGCATTGGGGTTTACTGTGTGACCGGAGGGAAGATCGCCCCCCTACTGGCCCAACAACACCACTCCCGTCCCAAGTACTAACCAAGCCCACACCTGCTTATCTTCAGCTATTCAGCAGGAGCAGGGTGCATGCTGATGTGGCTTTATTTAAGTCTGTAATCGGCCAAAAAGTCAACAGATCTCACAACTGGCTACTGATAGAAAGACCTGCAGACACAGCGCCCCCTCCTGGACTGGAGTTAAACCCGCAGGCACAGCGCCCCCCTCCAGGACTGGAGTTAAACCCGCAGACACAGCGCCCCCTCCAGGACTGGAGTTAAACCCGCAGACACAGCGCCCCCTCCAGGACTGGAGTTAAACCCGCAGACACAGCGCCCCCTCCAGGACTGGAGTTAAACCCGCAGACACAGCGCCCCCTCCAGGACTGGAGTTAAACCCGCAGACTCAGCGCCCCCTCCAGGACTGGAGTTAAACCCGCAGGCACAGCGCCCCCTCCAGGACTGGAGTTAAACCCGCAGACACAGCGCCCCCTCCAGGACTGGAGTTTAACCCGCAGACACAGCGCCCCCTCCAGGACTGGAGTTAAACCCGCAGACACAGCGCCCCCTCCAGGACTGGAGTTAAACCTGCAGACACAGCGCCCCCTCCAGGACTGGAGTTAAACCCGCAGACACAGCGCCCCCTCCAGGACTGGAGTTAAACCCGCAGACACTGCGGCCCTCCAGGACTGGAGTTAAACCCGCAGACACTGCGGCCCTCCAGGACTGGAGTTAAACCCGCAGACACAGCGCCCCCTCCAGGACTGGAGTTAAACCCGCAGACACTGCGGCCCTCCAGGACTGGAGTTAAACCCGCAGACACAGCGCCCCCTCCAGGACTGGAGTTAAACCCGCAGACGCTGCGGTAAAGTAAAGGTTCGCAAATCGTGATCCCGTATGTGCGCAATCACGGTTTGGTCCGTTGAAAATTCAGCGAATCAGTTCGGTGAATCAGTCGGGTGATTCTTGAGTGAAGTCGGAATTGAATCTGCAAATAGCTGTTCAGGAAGAGCACACGGAGGCCATGCTCATTGCATGACATCTTGCAGCTGCTGTAGCTCCCATTCAGCCCTGGGGGACTACAGTATCCAATGATGGACAAGAGAGCCGACCTAACATAACACAGTGATGAGAATAGGCCATTCAGCCCAGCAATGCTCACCTTTTCCTCCCCCTAAAGTGCAACCAACTGCTTAGTGTGCCTAAAGGCGAAGTAGTGTCTAGTACCCTATCAAGCCTTGTCTTGAAAATCCCCAGTGTGTCTGCTTCCACTACACGTTCTGGCAAGCTATTCCACACACTGACCACTCTCTGTGTGGAAAAACGACTTCCTAGTATCTGTGTGGACCTTTGGTTACAAAGCAGTAAAGCCCCTCCTGTTGGAAATCAAACAGAGACTGTCGCCCTATATTCATTTAATTAGTGAAGGGAAGGCTTATTATTCTGTGATTTCCGTTATGTTAATTCTTATGTGAATTGTACCTTATCCAACCTGTTCTGTAGTTTGTTCTATGACCTTGGTATGCAGTTTTTTTGTAAGTCGGTTTGTATAAAGTTGTCTGCTAAGTAAAATGTAATGCAATTATATAGGTTAATTTTATTCCCATCTATAAATAGTGTAGTTCAGAGTCAGTCAGTTTTCTTTGGTTATTCCGTTTTTTACAGTATATATTAAAACATATCAGCCAGTTTTAAGAAGGTGACAGTCCACTAAAATATTAGCTCTCGTCGTCGGAGTTCACTGTGCTCTCCAAACACGTCTTTATATTCATACAGAACATTTGAAAAAAACTGAAAAAAAAAAAAAAAAAAAAAAAACCTCAATTCCCTTTAAGAGCTGCGTACTTCTGAGCAGCAGGCGGTGACCAATCAGAGACGGCCATGTGCGGCCGACAGGTTTCCCTGCACGTGCTGAGCAGGGAGTCGTGGGAAGGGGGGGGTGTCATCAGAAGATGCGCCGCTGAAAGGTCGCCGTACATCATACCAATGTGACTATGTTTGTGCCACGTCTTGGTGCTTTTTCCATGCCACAAGTTGGATGCGCTAGCATCCTCCGGTTCCTGAAAAATCCAGTCCCCAGCCTTAACGTGCAACATTTAGGCCTAGATTCATGCTCTCTGTGCTGTTTTTTTTTGTGTGTGTGTGTGTGTGTTTGTGTGTGACGTGTATCGTTACGCAAACAATTCCGACTCTATAAATAAAACATTCTGTCGGCTATGCGTTATCGTTTTATCCTCCCTTTGCCACACGCCCGTCAGCATTTTCGCCAGTGATGTAAGGAGGCTGTCGTGCACACACACACACACACACACACACACACACGGACGGACGGCGCGTTTCGGCTCGTCTGTTCGTTTGACGTCATTTAAGGCGGGGCCTGGTCGAAGGCTGCTGTTCCCAGTGCTGATTCTGTTCTGAGGCAGACACCGACTGCGGAGCTCTCCCAAACGGTCCCTCATCTTTTCTCATCACCATCACACCTCCCTCCCTCTCTCCCAAAAAGAAAAAAAAAACCAAGCCGAACGTAATGGATTGTTGGCAAATGTGTGCCATGGATCAATGAACATGATGGATTCGTTTCACTGTGTTCTCTTCGTGGTTTTCGCTGTCCACGCCAATTCGGTTGCATTTGCGGACAGGAGATTCGGTGAGTGTACACCGTTTATTATGTGCGAGTTCGCAATCTCAATGCTTTGAAAATGACGAACGCGAACATTAGACTGGGCGCTTCAGAGGTTTGTTCGCAGAGTATGGTCCTTTCGGACCGCTGTCAATATTGCATTAAGTAGTCAAGGGGTGGGTGGGGGGTGGACCGAAAAAGGTAAATTCATTGGCTGCTGGTGTTAATCGATTTTTGTTATTTCTTAAACAGTATGGTAGCCTTTAACAGAAACTTTGAACCAAACCCCATAATGTAATACATATGCCAGATCTGTGATGGTAAACATGTGCATGCCGTCTTGGCTGATATCGCATTTGTAGGCTAAATACATTTCGGCGAAATTGTGTAAATCCTCATTTGTAAATGGTCACTACTCTGAAGTGCAATATGGTGGTATATGTTGGTTAATATTTAACTGATTACAAGCTGAAATATAATAAGCATTGTAGGTGGTAATCCTGTTGCACACCTTTCCATGTTTTTTTTTATTCCAACGAGATTTCTCGAATTGAGCAATGTAGGGTGGATTGATTTCACCTTGTAACAGTGGCGTGTGGAAAACGCCAGTCACAAGACAATAATTCGACGTTATCATGCAGAATCAGTGTTTCTTGGCCTGGGATATACACGGTTATACCTTAATTTTCCTTTGGCATTTTCGTTTGTGCGATTATTTCGATGTTTCCTATGTTCAACGCAAGCCTATCCCTGTGTATTCAGGGAAGCGGTGGATGGATGGATGGATGGATGGACGGATGGATGGGCGGCGGGATTGGTGTAGTAGGCTACAGGTTTTCAAGAGGTTACACAATCGTGGAGGAGCGTACACGGGATCTACTGCGATTTCTGAATGAAGTGATGCTTAGGAATAGTATGCATGTAGGCCTACGGTACAAAACACCCTTTCGTTTCCTGTTCGAATTTGCATGCTATTTAGGAAAGCATAGCGGTTATTTTCGGTATCCTGAAATCCTTTCACTTAACAGATTCCCATTGACTACACCAGTGTAACCGCGAATTCACATTCATAATTCATAATTCGTCAATCTTCTCGCACATGCAGCTGTATGTGTGGCATGTTTATTTGAGTAACATGTATTATGTTTTTGCCATAGTTAACGGCATTAAAGGCATTATACTGTTTAAAAAAAAAACATTGTTGGCTATTCCCTTGTGTTCAAATAGAACAGTTCAACGTGTGGGCCTGTACAGCATCGAATACGATTTATGATGTTATTGATGTTGAATAAGGAGCTTAATATTATTGACACTTGCATTACTAAACAGGGTGACACTCCTGCACTCCTTTTACACACTCGTAATTGGACACTCGTGTGTGTAGGTATTTTGTACGCATGCGCGGCATAAGTGAGAAGGGTAGACGGTCGAAAATGTGTCGGTGTACCGGGTCTGTTCTTATATGAAACTAACCATACCTTTAATATTGAACATCGTTCGTTATTGCAGGACTTTGGCTGCATTCACGTACAAACTATATGATGGCATGAACAATTCCAGAGGTGGAAGGATTTCGGAAGAATTATAATGCGGTGGCATCTTGGTTGTTTCACTGTATTATTCTAACAATTAATTGAATACGCGTGGTAGTCAGTAAAACTATAGAGACCATGCGACTCGGTTTCGTTGTGAAGTCTGTCTTCCCTTCGCGGCCCGGTGTTGCCTTTTCCGCTCCCTACAGTTAGGCTGTCGGTGTGATTTCTTTTTGTAAAAGAAGTGGCGATTCAATGACTGGAACTCTCAAAACAAGAGGGCACAACGCATGCGCCTAAAAGACGTGGACGTAAATCATAGCTCGTTTATCAGCGCGCTAAGTGAATATACAGAGATAAGAGCCTTCCTTATCCATTATGCTTTCTTTTAATGATTAGCTGTACCGATGCAGGGTGATACTGTAGGCCTACACATGGACCAAATGTTGACTTTTATAGGTCCAAGAGGGATCGAATGCACCTGCTCAGAGTAGAATTTACTTATTGGAGTTGATTTATCACTGTAAGTATACTGTGTCCTATTACTGAAATTATTCTGGTTGAGTAGTTGTTGAAAGGTGTGTAAAAGCCATGTCTCCCTGGAAATGAAACTCTGCAGCTTAGACCGGAAATCCAGCTCTGCTCTCAGCTCTTTACTGCAGCACGCTGTGTGTGTTCTCCTGCACACACACACACACACACACACACACACACTCACACGCACACACACAGACACACACACACACACACACACACACACACTCACACACACACACACACACACACACACACACACACACACACACTCACACACACACTCACACACACACTCACACACACTCACACACACACTCACACACACTCACACACACACACTCACACACACACACACACTCACACACACACTCACACACACACACTCACACACACTCACACACACACACACACACACACACACTCACACTCACACACACACACACACACACACACACACACTCACACTCACACACACACACACACACTCACACACACACACCTGCTGTGTTTACATTCAGATACGCCCGTCACCCACTGCAGTGTGCATTAATATAAGTGTGTGTCGGAGAATGAGATGATGTATCTGGTATGTACAGTATGTGAGTGTGTGTGTGAGTGTGTGTAAGTGTGTGCGTGTGAGTGAGAGAGAGGAATGTGGGTGAGTGTGTGTGTGATTTGTGGCTGGTAGTCATGCAGTCATTAGTCCAGCGATGAGCTGTGATGTGTTCTGAAACGTGCCAGTGAGCACCAGGCAGACTCCAGACCAGCCTAGATGTGCAGGTGGCTGGAAATCTGGGACTGAGAGTCATTTTGACATAGACAGACTAATTCAGAAACCTTTCACTTCTCAACCAATTATATACAGGTTTTTCCCCGGAATTTTAGATATCTAAACATCTCTAGACCTACATATCTAGCAAGGTGAAAACCTGTTTATATTTGGTTAAGAAGTGAAAGGTTTTTTTGTTTGGGGCTAACCCCCCACCCCCTCACTGGCCTGTCCCAGCTGTGCACTTCCGTTAGCCTCGGTGAGTCACGGAGCCGACAGAGACGCACGCTGCTCTGCCCTCCATTTTGTCCCCGCGTCTCTCAGCCACAGGGCAGTGTGTCGTCATGGGAACAGATAACAACAACGACAGTGGTAGGATAACATCAGGAGAATTAGTGAATTAGTGGTTCAATAGGTAACTTCGGGCTTCTAATGGGCACGCGGGTAATTGCAGCAACAAACCCCCCTCAAACCACAACACTGTTTATCCCTCCCCCTTCTCTGTGAACGCACTGACGTTGGAACCTCCCCCACTCCATTAGCTGTGGCAATTAGAACCAATTTTCAACCAATAATTCCAGCTGAAACTGGAATTTAAGGACTATAAACACAGGCAGAGGGTGAGTCAACATGTCAGTGAGCCTTTTTCAATGATAGGAAGGGATTTACAATGGTCTTGTAACAATGTTTGAACACCTATTGTACCTTTAAGCTGCAGTTTACGTTCTTATCACAATCCCACGCAATGCAATGCAAACTGCGTTGGCCACCTCAAACGAACACACAGTAAAGCGCTTTAAGCATTTAGAGAATGGATCTGAGAGCTATAACAGGGGGCTAGAGCTGCGGTATTAAGGGTAAAGGGGGTAAAAACATTTCCTAAAAGAAGGGGGGGGGGGGGGTGTCCACGCGTGTTAATTTTAACATGTGAAGTACAGCGAGTTCCTCCCCTCATCCCACTGCAAGGCCTGTACGATTGTGAGGAAAACTGCATTCAGATTGATCTGTTCGTTAATTCTTTATTAAATGGGAATAAGCAGCTTATTACAAAATATCTCCAGGCTATAGAAGGATGCATGAAACATTTATTAAATATGAAGACAGCTTTGCAATTAATGTAACTGCTTTTGCTTGAATAACCTTGATTAAATACTGCAGCACACGAGTCACAGCGTGCTGAGAGGCTGACACTCGAGGGGAATGAGAGTGGTGAAACGTGTGGAGTGTGTGACCGCTCTATGAGTGTCTGACCGCTCTGTGAGTGTCTGACCACTCTGTGACTGCTCTGTGACTGCTCTGTGACCGCTCTGTGAGTGTCTGACCGCTCTGTGAGTGTCTGACCGCTCTGTGAGTGTGTGACCGCTCTATGAGTGTCTGACCGCTCTGTGACCGCTCTGTGAGTGTCTGACCGCTCTGTGAGTGTCTGACTGCTCTGTGAGTGTCTGACTGCTCTGTGACCGCTCTGTGAGTGTCTGACCCCTCTGTGACCGCTCTATGAGTGTATGACCGCTCTGTGAGTGTCTGACCACTCTGTGAGTGTCTGACCACTCTGTGACCGCTCTGTGACCGCTCTGTGAGTGTCTGACCGCTCTGTGAGTGTCTGACCGCTCTGTGAGTGTCTGACCGCTCTGTGACCGCTCTGTGACCGCTCTGTGAGTGTCTGACCGCTCTGTGAGTGTCTGACCGCTCTGTGAGTGTCTGACCGCTCTGTGAGTGTCTGACCGCTCTGTGACCGCTCTGTGAGTGTCTGACCGCTCTGTGAGTGTCTGACTGCTCTGTGAGTGTCTGACCGCTCTGTGAGTGTCTGACTGCTCTGTGAGTGTCTGACCGCTCTGTGAGTGTCTGACCACTCTGTGACCGCTCTGTGAGTGTCTGACTGCTCTGTGAGTGTCTGACCGCTCTGTGACTGCTCTGTGAGTGTCTGACCGCTCTGTGAGTGTCTGACTGCTCTGTGACCGCTCTGTGAGTGTCTGACTGCTCTGTGAGTGTCTGACCGCTCTGTGAGTGTCTGACCACTCTGTGACCGCTCTGTGAGTGTCTGACCGCTCTGTGAGTGTCTGACCGCTCTGTGACCGCTCTGTGAGTGTCTGACCGCTCTGTGAGTGTCTGACTGCTCTGTGAGTGTCTGACCACTCTGTGACTGTTGGGAGGGCATGTGAAATCGGAGGCCATTTTGAGCGGACCCGTATCTCCAGGTTTGTGTGGCGCTGAGCGGTAGAGACTGTGTGCAGTGATGTCCGGGGCCAGGGTTACCCGACACTTTGGCAGGGTCTCGGCTGGGAACAGCAGGTACTTGTTTCGAGCCGGCAGATGGCATCCTGGGAAAATGGACTTCCTTTGGCAAACACGGTTTCATGGCTACACTCAGGGCATCAGCATCAGGGTAAGAACAGTGTTATATCACACACACACACACACATACACACACACACACACACACTCACACACACACACACACACACGCACACATACACACACCCACACATAAACAAATACACATGTTCTGTGGCTGATGCTTTTATCCAAAGCAACTTACAGTTGATTAGACTAAGCAGGAGACCAGGGTCTGGGGTTCCAACTGTATCTGTGTGGTTACACTGGGACTCGGAACCGTACTGTCCTCTAGGGTCTGTCCTCTTCACACCTGTCCCTGTGTTTGATCTGCACTTCGTTGTACGTCGCTCTGGATAAGAGCGTCTGCTAAATGCCTTGTAATGTCATGAGACAGTCCCCCCTGGAGCAATACAGGGTTAAGGGCCTTGCTCAACTGCCCAACCCCCATTTTGTGTCAAAGTTACTGCTTTTGTGTTGCAAATATACAATTTATGTGTTACAAAGGTAGTGACACAAAATGTGTTGTCCTTATGGAGGTGAGCTAAAGACAACATGTTAGGTATTGGTTTTAGCAGATCTTGATCTGCCAAGTATGAATGTACAGTCCTCCTCTTCAACGACGCTGCTGGTTGAATGACTAATGCTATAGATTAGCATACTGATAACCTGGTGTCATATCTGCTGTATGACTAACCTTTCTTCTTGTACGCACTGTGTCACCCTGGATAAGAATGTTTGCTGAATGCCTGAATGGAAAAATTGTAAAATAACACCCGTGTATGAAAATGACTTTACTCATGTTTATTCAGAAGTGGCTACCGCTGGGTTATTTACCCACGGACTACAGAGAATATGCAGAGCAAAGATTGCACTCGAATGGGAATATAATGTGGCTTTGTGTAAGTGTCTCTGTTATTAAATAACTATTTAGTGTGACATTGTTAGGAGTCAATTGCCACTGTTCCTTAGTTATTAACCCTGGTGTAAAATCTATCTTGAAATTACCAGCTACCAACTATTTCAAAACATAGCTTGAGCTGGTCAAACCATGTTAAGTATGGAGCTGGTATGAACTGGTCAACCAGCTACCAGCTGTTTCAAAACCTAGCTTTGGCTGTTTTTGTCAACATTGTTTTAATGAATCTATTGACACGTTGTGTGCTCAGAGATGCTCTTCTGCATACCACTGTTGCAATGTGTGGTTATTTGCGTTACTGTCACCTTCCTGTCAGCTTTGACCAGTCTGGCCCTTCTCCTCTGACCTCTCTCTTTATCAAGCCATTTCTGCTTGCAGAGCTGCTGGTCACTGGACATACTGTTTGTTTTTCACACCATCTTCTGCAAACTCTGGAGACTGTTTTTTGTGTGAAAATCACAGGAGATCAGCTGTTTCTGAGAAACTCAAACCACCCCGTCTGGCACCAGCAATCATCCCACAGTCAATGTCACTTTGAACACATTTCTTACACATTCAGGCTACAGCAGCAGAACACCAGTAAATCTAAAAAAGTCTAAAATACCTAATAAAGTCCTCAGTGAGTGCGTATAATTAGAACTCAACATATGGTACAGCCCGCAGTGCTATTTTTTATGAGGTAAAAACTGAGCAAGATTAGATTTTAGTACCCAAACGCTGAATGTTTTTATGATGTTATTCAAGCAAACAGATTGTGTTATCCCCCCCCCCGTAGTTATTACACCAACAACTTTGATGACATTGTTAATTTCATACCATGTGATCAGTGTGAGTCCAATCCCACAATTTTGCTGCATCATTAAAAAAAAAACTGTGGTCCTTAAAGCAAACGGGCTCCATTGCTCTGGAAATGGATAATCAGGCTGGTTTGGTGTCGCCAGTGTCCGTAGTCCTACCAGATAATATGCTCCGGCGTTCCCTAACATCACAATGTTCCACCTCCCTACCATTTCAAGTCAAAACATTCAGATGAGTCTCCTGAATATTGATGAAGGAGTGTGGGACACTACATTTCCCATGATGCTTTGATGCCCTTTCCCACGATGGCTTGAGTAAAGCTGTCCTGGACCACGATAATGGTGGCGCATACAGTAACAGGAATTTTCAAAGCGACGATAAGGCCCTTTAAAGAAGGTGGCGGTGGTCTCCAGCATGTCTCTGTAACACACGTTTGTTAATATTACTGTTGTATAGCGTGTTCTGTGTTTCGCTGAATCTTAATGCGTTTTATTTTATTTTTCTCTTCTGTCAGGTTGCTTGTTTGAGGACGAGCTGTGCACTGCGTATGAAGTCTGCTCCAACGGTAAGATCACCTTAAATCTGCTTAAATGCCTGTGATGTACCTTAACATGTCCCAGTGGGCCATTTTCTCAGACTCAAGTCCAGGACTAAACTTAATCTGAGTCTGTGAATCGTGCCCTCTGAGCAAAGTGCTGGACACAACTGACAAAATCTGCAAAAAAACGAAAGCCAAAAAAAAAAATCCTAATCTTTGCATTAAGATTTGGATTATGCTCTTTCCTGTTGGTGTAAATCTGGTGGGCCACATTTCTCAGAAGATTGTCTTCTTATACTTTTCCTTGGCTGGGTGGCAGAGTCTAGTCACATAAGAAGCAAATGAGAAAATGAGCTGGAGATAAGAGTCTATTCAGTCAATATGGAGGAAACGCAACAGAACTCTTCCTCCTCCTCTCTATTAAAAGCTCCATGAACGGCTTTCTGAATTTGAGAATGAGTGTGTTTTATTTTTGTTCTCTGTTGAGTATTAGTCAACCTGCGGTCACGGCAGGGGGGTGTTTTATGCCGTGCAGGAGATGGATTTGAACAGATCTTCTCAGAAGCGTTCCTGAGATAAACTCTTAGGTGCCTTTGGCAGGGCCATGTGACTGAGTGATTGGCCGTCTGTGCCCTGTTCAGATTCTCCCCGTAGCATCGTCTAATCAGCATTTAGTCGGCACGACGTTAGCTCAGGCGGTAAGAGCAGTCATCTGGCATTTGGAGGGTTGCCGGTTTGATTCCTGTCCCTGAGCAAGACACCTAACCCCTAATTGCTCCCGATGAGCTGGTTGGTGCCTTGCATGGCAGCCAATCGCTGTTGGTGTGTGGGTGGGTATGAATGGGTGAATGAGAAGCATCGATTGTACAGTGCTTAGGATAAAGGCAACCATTTAGTTATTCTGCATCTCGCTCATCTGAACAGAACGGAACAGTCCACACACTGTACATTATTTCCATAATTTCAGAGTTTTCACACGCAGAAGGTTGGCTGACACTGTGAAGGTGCAGATCTGGACCGAGTCACGTATCGTGCAGCTGAAGAACGCATTCATTTCCTTCTCTGCCGTCACAAGGGCGTCCCCACTGGTGCATGCTGGGCCGCTGTTGACCTCCATGGCTGCACATTCACCAACAATGACTTAAGAGCTGTTTGTCCCGGTTGCTTAGCAACATATCAATTCAATTAACCTGAAATGCAGGCACCATTCAGCTGTAGAAAAACGGCGTGAAGCTCCGGTAAACGACTTCTGAAATAGCCCACTATGTGCCGGGGGGAAATTCAAAAAGCCCCCGTGCTAATATTTGCAAGGACTATTGATGGCAGAGAAGGAAATTAATGCATTATTCAGTTGCACAATATGTGACTCGGTCCAGATTTGCCTCTTCACAATGTGCCTGTTAGTGACAGAATCACAAATAACAGCTTTTCAAGAAGTTCCGCATGTGGCAGCTGTTAGCTAATTGGCCGACTACCTCTGTTTTGACCGGATGCTTTCAGACATACATTTCAGGACTGCTAGTTGCTTTAGCAAAAACTATGTCAACAGAACACTGTGTTTCCCAACTGCCAACACCCCTAGCTGGCTACTTCTCCACTGAAACATTTTGAGTGGCACAGTGCCCCTGGCAGAGTGAGTGGGGAACCCCTCCTGTGTTTGTCGTCATGGTGACAGGTGTGTGGAGGCGTTCAGGACGGCGGGCGGTCCCCCTGATGGAGCGCAGATTTGGGTCAGCCGCGTATCTGAGCACTTTAAAGCTCCCATACTGTGGAAAGTGACATTTCCCTCGTTCTGTGGATTATAAAGGAGGCGAAGGTGTTATAAAAACAGTGTGGAAAAAATATAAATGAAGAAAATGTGCGTTTGGATTTCTGTGAGGTTGTGACATCGCAACGATATGCTCGTTACTTCAGCATTGGCCCTCCTTGTAGCCAGAACCAATCAAAGCGCTCAGCACAGACGGTGTTCAGGTCAGTGTTAAGATAGCCAGCCAATCAGAACGGCGGCTCATTGATATTAATGAGCCTTAAAGACACAGTCACTAAAACGGTCTGTTCTCGGTAAAGCTCATGAGAGGCGCTGGAGGATGGACATGTAAAACTGGACGGAGATTTTGTCACTTAAAACCTTATGGAGATCGGGGCCTCAAATAAAACTCAAGTTGTACAATATGGGACCATTAACGCTTGCCGGCAAAACAAAAAAAAAAACAACCCTGAATGTGTTCACCTGCTTAAATGTAAGGAAGGGATGATAGGAAGGGATTTACAATGGTCTTGTAACAATGTTTTTGCAAAAAAACCTGACCTATTGTACCTTTAAAACAACTCCACTCGACAGATTGGCGTGCAGGTGCTGATGTCCCCTGACATAGCCGTGTGCCTCAGTGCCAGGAAGGACGCACACTCCAGGAAGGACGCACACTCCACTGAACTGAGCACATGTTTGCTTGTGCAGCAGTCAATCAGAGTCTAGCACGGCCATCAAAACAACCACAGTGATCTCACGCAGTCATACCCAGACAATTCAGCCTGGAACAATGACAAAACAGCCTAATCTTTCTAAGAATGTATGAGTTTGGCAGTGAAGCATTACGATTATAAGTTTGGCGACTTGCCACCAGCAACAAACTGGCTCCAATGAATAATCTTTAGTTCTATTTGCTCATGTTTTTATCTTGTCTGAATGTGATAGAGCGGCACGGATGGTGCAGTGGGTAGCACTGCCGCCTCACAGCAAGGAGGTCCTGGGTTTGAATCCCCGTCGGCATGTTCTCCCCGTGTCTGCGTGGGTTTCCTCCGGGTACTCCGGTTTCCTCCCACAGTCCAAAGACATGCAGGTTAGGCTGATTGGTCTAAATTGCCCATAGGTATGAGTGTGTGAGTGTGTGAGTGAATGGTGTGTGTGCCCTGCGATGGACTGGCGACCTGTCCAGGGTGTATTCCTGCCTTTCGCCCAATGTATGCTGGGATAGGCTCCAGCCCCCCTGTGACCCTGTTCAGGATAAGCGGGTTAGGATAATGGATGGATGGATGAATGTGATAGAGAAACAAATAAAGGATAATGTCTAACGGGATGTGAGACTGTCTGGGTCTGTGAAGGAAGCGCTCTTCGGAAATAGGCGTGTCTGCACAACCGCACTCCTGCTTAAAGCATGACGGCGACGTTAAGGCTTGGGTGGCTCTCTCCCTGTGCCATCTGAACTTCCTGAACTGGGGCGGCCTGTGGCGTAGTGGTTAAGGTAAAGTCTAATCAACTGTATGTCGCTCTGGTTAAGAGCGTCTGCCAAATGCCAATAATGTAATAATATACACATAATGTATTTATATTACATGCAGTGCAGTCCGGATTTAAGCACTCCTTGCCAAGGTCGGTGGTTCTAATCCCGGTGTAGTCACAATAAGATCCGCACAGCCGTTGGGCCCTTGAGCAAGGCCCTTAACCCTGCATTGCTCCAGGGGAGGATTGTCTCCTGCTTAGTCTAATCAACTGTATGTCGCTCTGGATAAGAGCCTCTGCCAAATACCAATAATGTAATGTAATGTAATGACTGGGACCTGCAAGGTCGGTGGTTCTAATCCCGGTGTAGCCACAATAAGATCCGCACAGCCGTTGGGCCCTTGAGCAAGGCCCTTAACCCTGCATTGCTCCAGGGGAGGATTAGTCTAATCAACTGTACGTCGCTCTGGATAAGGGCGTCTGCCAAATGCCAATAATGTAATAATATACACATAATGTATTTATATTACATGCAGTGCAGTCCGGATTTAAGCACTCCTTGCTTTCTGTCATCAGGTAATCGTGAACTTTTCAGGAGAAATATATACAGCTCTTCAAACCCCGAATGAGAAGTGATGAATCCCTCGTTTCTTTGGAAGCCCTGGGATTCGTTGATTCTGCTTCAAAGGGTTACTGTACGAACCAATCAAAATCTTAAATCTAATTCTCACCACTGTGGATGTAACTGAACTTATCTTTATTTATGCATTGTATCCTGCTGTTAGTAACGCATTTGTCTCCTCTCAGTGTTCCTCAGTTAAGCTATATTTAAGACTGAACGGACCACTGGAAGATGCGCGCTGGTGTTTGTGAAGAATATTTAGCTGGTGATGTGATGTGATGATACAGCCGGAGAGATTGATGTGTCCCTTCCTACTGTGTCCATGGCAACCATATTAATGTGTTATGTCACCATAGGAGCTCTGTCTACAGGGAATGGTCTCTATAATGCCGTC
>NC_083768.1:5488287-5508287 GCF_963514075.1 Conger conger | reverse complement strand
GGAGTGAGTGTGTGAACATGTTTCTCGGTTGGAGTGAGTGTGTGAACATGTTTCTCGGTTGGAGTGAGTGTGTGAACATGTTTCTCAGTTGGAGTGAGTGTGTGAACATGTTTCTCAGTTGGAGTGAGTGTAGAGACATGTTTCTCAGTTGGAGTGAGTGTGTGAACATGTTTCTCAGTTGGAGTGAGTGTGGAGACATGTTTCTCGGTTGGAGTGAGTGTGTGAACATGTTTCTCGGTTGGAGTGAGTGTGTGAACATGTTTCTCGGTTGGAGTGAGTGTGGAGACATGTTTCTCGGTTGGAGTGAGTGTGTGAACATGTTTCTCGGTTGGAGTGAGTGTAGAGACATGTTTCTCGGTTGGAGTGAGTGTGTGAACATGTTTCTCAGTTGGAGTGAGTGTGTGAACATGTTTCTCGGTTGGAGTGTGTGTAGAGACATGTTTCTCAGTTGGAGTGAGTGTAGAGACATGTTTCTCGGTTGGAGTGAGTGTAGAGACATGTTTCTCAGTTGGAGTGAGTGTAGAGACATGTTTCTCGGTTGGAGTGAGTGTAGAGACATGTTTCTCGGTTGGAGTGAGTGTAGAGACATGTTTCTCAGTTGGAGTGAGTGTAGAGACATGTTTCTCGGTTGGAGTGAGTGTGTGAACATGTTTCTCAGTTGGAGTGAGTGTAGAGACATGTTTCTCGGTTGGAGTGAGTGTGTGAACATGTTTCTCAGTTGGAGTGAGTGTAGAGACATGTTTCTCGGTTGGAGTGAGTGTGGAGACATGTTTCTCGGTTGGAGTGAGTGTGGAGACATGTTTCTCGGTTGGAGTGAGTGTAGAGACATGTTTCTCAGTTGGAGTGAGTGTAGAGACATGTTTCTCAGTTGGAGTGAGTGTGGAGACATGTTTCTCGGTTGGAGTGAGTGTAGAGACATGTTTCTCGGTTGGAGTGAGTGTGTGAACATGTTTCTCGGTTGGAGTGAGTGTGTGAACATGTTTCTCAGTTGGAGTGAGTGTGGAGACATGTTTCTCGGTTGGAGTGAGTGTGTGAACATGTTTCTCGGTTGGAGTGAGTGTAGAGACATGTTTCTCGGTTGGAGTGAGTGTGTGAACATGTTTCTCAGTTGGAGTGAGTGTGTGAACATGTTTCTCGGTTGGAGTGTGTGTAGAGACATGTTTCTCAGTTGGAGTGAGTGTAGAGACATGTTTCTCGGTTGGAGTGAGTGTAGAGACATGTTTCTCAGTTGGAGTGAGTGTAGAGACATGTTTCTCGGTTGGAGTGAGTGTAGAGACATGTTTCTCGGTTGGAGTGAGTGTAGAGACATGTTTCTCAGTTGGAGTGAGTGTAGAGACATGTTTCTCGGTTGGAGTGAGTGTGTGAACATGTTTCTCAGTTGGAGTGAGTGTAGAGACATGTTTCTCGGTTGGAGTGAGTGTGTGAACATGTTTCTCAGTTGGAGTGAGTGTAGAGACATGTTTCTCGGTTGGAGTGAGTGTGGAGACATGTTTCTCGGTTGGAGTGAGTGTGGAGACATGTTTCTCGGTTGGAGTGAGTGTAGAGACATGTTTCTCAGTTGGAGTGAGTGTAGAGACATGTTTCTCAGTTGGAGTGAGTGTGGAGACATGTTTCTCGGTTGGAGTGAGTGTAGAGACATGTTTCTCGGTTGGAGTGAGTGTGTGAACATGTTTCTCGGTTGGAGTGAGTGTGGAGACATGTTTCTCGGTTGGAGTGAGTGTGTGAACCTGTTTCTCAGTTGGAGTGAGTGTGGAGACATGTTTCTCGGTTGGAGTGAGTGTGTGAACATGTTTCTCGGTTGGAGTGAGTGTAGAGACATGTTTCTCGGTTGGAGTGAGTGTGTGAACATGTTTCTCGGTTGGAGTGAGTGTGGAGACATGTTTCTCGGTTGGAGTGAGTGTGTGAACATGTTTCTCGGTTGGAGTGAGTGTAGAGACATGTTTCTCGGTTGGAGTGAGTGTGTGAACATGTTTCTCGGTTGGAGTGAGTGTGGAGACATGTTTCTCGGTTGGAGTGAGTGTGTGAACATGTTTCTCGGTTGGAGTGAGTGTGGAGACATGTTTCTCGGTTGGAGTGAGTGTGTGAACATGTTTCTCAGTTGGAGTGAGTGTGTGAACATGTTTCTCGGTTGGAGTGAGTGTGGAGACATGTTTCTCAGTTGGAGTGAGTGTGTGAACATGTTTCTCAGTTGGAGTGAGTGTGTGAACATGTTTCTCAGTTGGAGTGAGTGTGGAGACATGTTTCTCGGTTGGAGTGAGTGTGTGAACATGTTTCTCGGTTGGAGTGAGTGTGTGACCGGGCAGTTGTGACTCAGAGTGACAGCTGGGGGCAGTGCGTGGGCTCCGGTGGTGATGAGCAGGAGCAGGAGGAGCACGCAGGCCCAGGGGAAGAGCAGGCGGCGGCCATCTTAGGAGGCCTCAGGCCCTGCCGCTCGGGAGCAGCTGGTCATGTTATGCGGGGAAGATATGACATCACACCACTGCAGAGACGGAGCGACTTCCGACGCAGGTCAGACAGTTGGTGACTGTGTACGACATGACGCAGATTCTTCTCTTTCTGATTCTCTCCCCCATTTTCTCCCGGTTTGGTGGCCAGTTGCACTGATCTTATTGCGGCTACACTGGGGCTTGAACGACCAACCTTCCAGGTCCCCAGTCATGTTCGTTAGCTACTAGGCTACAAGCCCCCGTGCATTCTACGCTCTCAGAAAAAAAGGTGTGACTTGTCTCCACAGAGGAACCCCTTTCAGTTCTTCATGGAACCCTCTATCAGGTTTGAAGTATAGACAAAGAACCAGTCTGCGCCACAAAGATCCTTGGAGCTACATATGGTTCTTCTAAGGAATCACAGGGCTCCTTTTGGAATATTTCGGGGCATATTCAACAGCACCAAAACGTTGTGCGAATCACATTTCTTGTCTTTGTATTGTGGTCTAATTTAAGAGTGAATCGGTCATGGTGCATATGGCTAATTGGCTGAATCAGCAAAATCCTGCAGACACTGCGGCCCTCCAGGACTGGAGTTAAACCTGCAGACACTGTGGCCCTTCCAGGACTGGAGTTAAACCTGCAGACACTGCGGCCCTCCAGGACTGGAGTTAAACCTGCACACACAGTGCCCCCTCCAGGACTGGAGTTAAACCTGCACACACAGTGCCCTCTCCAGGACCAGTTGCCATGGTAACCAACGGGCGGCACAGCAGAGTGGACTGGCAGCTGTATGTCTGTGTGGGTGTGTCTCTGTGTCTGTCTGTGTCTGTGTGTGTGTGTATATGCATCTGTGTGTGTGTGTCTGTGTGTGTATATGCATCTGTGTGTGTGTGTGTCTGTGTTTGTGTGTGTGTGTGGGTGTGTCTCTGTGTCTGTCTGTGTCTGTGTCTGTGCGTGTGTGTATATATGCATCTGTGTGTGTGTGTGTCTGTGTCTCTGTGCATGTGTCTGTCTGTGTTTGTGTCTGTGTGTGTGTGTCTGTGTGTGTGTATATGCATCTGTGTGTGTGTGTCTGTGTCTCTGTGCGTGTATCTGTCTGTGTGTGAGTGTGTCTGTCTGTGTGTGTGTGTGTGTGTGTGTGTGTGTGTGTATATGCATCTGTGTATGTGTGTGTGTCTGTGTCTCTGTGAGTCTATCTGTCTGTGTGTGTGTCTGTGTGTCTCTGTGTGTTGTTGCTGCTCTTCCTCTCTTGACCGTTAGAAGTCCGAAATGACCTATCGTACCCGCAACATTACCACAACCAGAGCAGATAAAATGAATTAAACAGGTTTGAGTTTGAGAATTAGGCAGGCATGCATGACTCAGTTATAAGACCCGGACAGGGCAGGTTCAGCTAAGAGCTGTTTGGAGAGAGGGCGGGTCATGAGAGGCAGAGCCTACTCCTCAAATATTGACAATGTCGAATTTCTTTTCAATTTGGCACTTTCTTTTTCTTGTCCCGGCTGTGTTTGGTACAACGGTCACAAGCTGGTGGCTGACTGTAATGCATTGTTCAAATGATGTTGCCTATCGCACGGAAATTACAGCAAATCGCTGACGGGACCCCAAGCCGTCTCACAAACAGAGCCTGCGCACGGTCACGAAAGTGGCACTTATAACCGGCAGTGTCTGGGGTACTTGCAGTCAGTCATCGGTGATATAAGCGTCACGCTCCTAGCTGTTGCAGCCCCTTCACACCACATCCTGAGGACTTCTAAGAAAGTGCAAAACAGAAAAATAAATAAAATAAAAGCATCTATGGTGAACTTTAGTTTGGACAGTCTAAAGAGATGAGTTTAGACTGACCCAGGTTCCAGACAAATCCCAATGTCATTATTTGGATTACGCCACAGGTTCTGTCATTGGTGTACGTGTATGGGGACCGGGCATGGGTCAGAGGTCATAGGTCAGAGGTTGCAGATTCTCTGCCCAGGAGGGTCTCGGCTGCGCCACCCTGTGGCCAGAAGGCGCAACGCCTTGAATTATTTTGGGAAATATCTGGCTGTATGCTGTATGCATGGCTGAATCTAAAAATGCAATCTCAATAATGTGTGAAAACCTCTGGGCTGGGGTTTATAGTCCGTACGTACACATCCATCATCGTTTGCTTCATCATGCCCACCACCATCATCATCATCATCACTATCCAAAACAACATTAGCATCGTCATCATCATCAACATCATTAAGGGGGACAAATGTTTTTTTAAATATTCATCTTAATTAGGAGCAGCATCTTCCTCAACATGATGATGATGAGAATCAACATTGCCATTGTCTTTTTACGCCATCCACTTGGGGGTTTTCAAGACCAGGCTTGCTGCCGTGTTGGATACTATCTTGTTTTTAAATAAACTAAGAATTGGGTACACATTAATGGCCTCTCCTTCCTCGTTGTTATGTCATGCTATGCCATGCTATGCCAATCATGATCTGATCTTAATCCTCATCTTCACCATCATGTCATTTCAGTTTTCTGCTTTATTTTCGGCACCCGAGGGAAATGAGCGCTGAACGGGCTTGTGGGTAATTCCCACGATGCTGCACGCTGTAGTTTTGTTTTTTTCACCCTGCGCTGACCCTGAGTGTAGTTTTCCCATTCCCGTCCAGATAGCCGCTGGAACGCAAAGCCCGTCAAGGAGTCTTTCAAGCGTTGCCTAGCAACAGTCGCCGCGGGGAGTTTCGCGCCCAGTTGACGGGGAGATATCGTCTCGTTATTGATCGCCCGGCGCTTATCTCCTCTGATATAATACCATCCAGAAATGTCAGCCGTTACACCGCGAGCGAGGAGTCTCTGCTCACGAGAAGCCGGGGCGTCTGGACCGTACGGAACGGATGAATTATGGGGCTCGACGTCGCCGCCCCGGAGCCTGGAAATGATGAGTCACTCTCCCCGCGTGCGGAGAAAAAGCCATTAATCCCGTAACACGCGCACTCGGGGAAACCAAACTCAGCCTCTGGACAACTGTAGATAAAGTGCGTCTGATTTCTGTTTGTGTCGCCATGGTTATTGGAGTTTTGTAATATCTGCTGTTCTATATGGAGCTTTAAATGAAGACTTGGATTTGGAGAAAAGGCCTTATGCTGTTACCTCAGCCAAATAAACTGGCTTTCGTTAGGGGTATAAATCCCCCCACGTATATCTGCCTGTTCTCTAAGCTATCTCTGTACATGGACTCGTGAATTCATAAAATGTTTCGAAAAAGCAGAAAATGTATCAAATGCCGCATATAATATTTCCTACATCTACAGTTTAATACCATTATAATACAACGTACTGGGCACACATTTAGTCTGTTACATGCAAACATTTACATTAAAGTACCTTCAACAAAAGAAAATACTTTTTCTAAATAATAAACCTCGTTCAGCATTCATGGCCTCAACTGGACTGGAGTTATCTCAGTCCAGCTGTCAATCAGAGCGCAGCAAGCAAAGTGGACACAGTCCAAGTTTGGTGGCAAAGCTTTTCGTCTTTCCGGTGAGACGTTAAACCGAGATCCTGACTCACTGGAGTCACTAAAGAACTCATAACGCTCATCGCAAAGAGTAGGGGGTTCCCCGGTGTCCTGGCTAAATCCCCTGATTCAATTGGCAAAACTCTCCCTCTCCACCTCAGCTAATTTGTGATCAGCGTTCTGGCACAAAATGGCCGCCAGGCATCACCCAGGTGGGTGCCACACATTGGTGGTGATTGAGGCGAGTTTCTATCCGGCCTATTCTCTAGTTGTTCTAACGACCTTCGGCGTGGACTTTGGATGAAAGCGTCTGCTAAATAAAATAAAATAAAATAAAATGTAACGTAATGTGAAACACGATGCGTGTTTTCTCTCTTCCTCCGGCAGATGGAGTGTTCGGCAGGTGTCAGAACGTTCCCGTCACAGAGGTATACACCTACGACGTGTCCCCTTCCTCTCTGCTGAGACTGCGGACCCTGCTCCAGAAACTGTCCCACCGAGGTGAGTGCGTCTCCGTACAACCACACGGGCGTGCAACTAAAAAA
Organism: Conger conger; assembly: GCF_963514075.1. Taxonomy (NCBI): domain Eukaryota; kingdom Metazoa; phylum Chordata; class Actinopteri; order Anguilliformes; family Congridae; genus Conger; species Conger conger. The sequence goes on along the minus strand of NC_083768.1, from coordinate 5,501,817 downwards.
ACAGTGTGTAATACGCCTTACACAAGCGCCTCAGATAATGCTGTAGTTCTCATAGGCAACCGGCAGGGGGCGGCAGATACTTTTTTTTTTTCTATGGAAATGTGAGCGGAATATTTTTAATTGATGCAGAAGATCTTTTCTCACGGGTGTTACCTAGAACTGAGCTGAATGAACAGTGCAAAATGAACAGACTTACTGTAGCCGGGAAGTGACCATGGTGGTAATTAACGTGTGATTTTAAGCAAAAGTGGAGCGTTTAACATTTAGTTTGTTTTTAAAAAATAGTCTGTATAAATGGCAATAAATGCAAGTGGGTGTTCATAAATTGTGTACACTAGGCCAACATATTGATGCTTAGACTATACTACTTGTAATATTTTCATAGAATGTTTATTTGAGTTATTATAGCCCATTGGAGAGTCAAAGTTGTTTCAAACCAGAGTCAGAGTTGTTTCAAAACAGTAAGGAATGTTTAAAGACGTTTTTTTAATTCTCTGTGACCAAAGCACTATTTTCCAATATCTATTTTCTGCATTTACACAAGGGCGCTGGTGACTGAATGCATAGCCTACACCCTAATCTCATCAATGAACAATATCACGGTTATTGATTAGTTTGTTATCCTCAAAAGTCACCGCTTATAGAAGATAAACACTCAGTAGGCTGCTGTGGGCATAAGCAAATGCCGTTCGATCGATAGAGCTGACGAAGTGCTGTGGTTTCATCCTGTTTCGGCACGTATCTATATTCCTTTGGCGAGATTGCGTTGTCTGTTGCGTTGTCAACGCGCCGCCCTTCGAGCACAAGGTGTTGACAACGGCAGTTAAAATTTCACCTTGTCGACGGCATTCTCCATAATTATACCGTCACATACGTTTCTGTTAAACAGTTTGCGATCGCGGTGTGTAAAGTACCGTCTTCACAGCTTCGCTTTCATTTTCCGCTGGCATTACTTGCGATTGAGAGTTGAAATGGCCAAGGAAACGCGGGAGATTTGGATACAGACGGGACGTAAAACCGAAAATCCCTCATTATAGTGCTCGGCTGGAGCCAAGCGCGTGCCTACATGCTAATATTCACTACATAGCTGAACATACTGAAGTAGAGTATGTTTGTGTGTGCTTGTGTGCTTCTGTGTGTGTGTGTGTGTGTGTGTGTGTGTGTCTGTGTGTGTGTGTGAGAGTGTGTGTGTGTGTGTGTGTGAGTGAGTGAGTAAGTGAGTGAGTGAGTTTGTGAGTGTGTGTGTGTGTGTAGGTGTGTGTGTTTTCTGGGTAGACCCAATAAGCGACATGGCCAACTGCTTAGGGCCCCAAAACCACCAGCCCCCCCCCCCCTAATTATTCTAAAATATCTGTAGTGGTAGAGGTTCCTAGCGTTTTTCACTCCAAACCTGACGAAGAGCAGCATTCAGCAGCCCTGCTCTAGCTGTTGACTGAGGTGTGCTTTGTTTGGGTTGGAGTGTAATCCTACAGGACGGTAGATCTCCAGGAACAGGGTTGGGCAGCCCTGCTCTAGCTGTTTCCCCTTATGGGCTAAAAAGGCCTGGCTGATTTCAGATCAGTCCCCCTGCGCTGATGTGTGCTATAAATACTCGCCCTGGCCTCGGTGTTCTCTGCGTCAGTGAGAGCCTTTTCCCAGGAACGGTTTAATAGCCGCCAGCTAGGCTGTGGGTGCAGCTAATTAATCCCCGTACCATTTTCAGTTTCTGTTGGTTGGCTGCCACGTGTAAACTGAGATACAGTTTGTCTTCTGCAGAGGTATTCTTCTGCCACCATTCCTGTCTGGTGTCTTCTTTATTCTTAGATGACATTTTAACATTTTCAGAAACAGAGAAGTTGGACTTAATTGTTTTCTGTTGAAGAGTTTTATTGTTATTTTAGAAAATAGTGCCTATTATCTGGTATTGGTTCAACATGATAAAAGAATACACACATTGCATATTCCAGCTTGTGCCAAGAACCAAAGCTTCCCGGATAAGCATCGATATTTGTCATCTGCATAATTATTATTTGTGTAATTATTGATTTAATTTATCAATTTATTTCTATATTACGTATTACACTATTGTTAAACTCACTGTTTGCCGGTGCCAGCCAGAAGCAGATGGGCTCCTGCACTGAACTCGGTTCTGCTCAAGGTTTCTCCTGCGCAGTCTAATCAACTGTAAGTCACTTTGGAAAAAAAGTGTCCGCTAAATAACAGATATATGGTTAACTGAACCTTCTAACGCTGATGTTAGAACCCTGAGTTCTAGAACCCCGAGTTCTAGAATGCTGGGAAAAGAAACATTCCACTCGTCCTGCTCTCAAAAGCGTACAGAGGGAGCAGGGGGCTCCAGCTCTCCCTGGCGTGTTCACAGGGAGAGAAAAAACGAAAAAAACACTCATTATCCATGCCTCTGGAACAGCGCTGTGTGTTTGTGCCCCTCTAAAAATAGCGGCTCACGTTACAGGCGCGGTGAATCATACAGCGCACGGGGGTATTTCTGGAGCCGGAGTGGGATGGTAACGGACTCTAAGGGAGGGAGCGAGGCCTTGTGCAGACGGATCCCACGCCGCCGAGCAGGTGCCTCAGACAGCGGCCTTTTCCCTGTGACACACGCGCGCCCGGAGCCGTGACGATGCGTGTGTGCGTATCTGAGTTATAATGAGTCACGCGCTATCGTCACTCACACTGCAGTAAAAAGTCTTACGGGCTTCAAATCTCATTTTTGTCTCGAAAGTAGAAACTAGTTGCTTGTTTTAAGTTACTAGTTTGCTTGACAAGTGAAATATTTTACCCCATTGGCAAATCATTAATTGAATCAAATTTGAGTCATTAATTGTGTCTTATTTTGCCAAAAAATAAGACACTTCTTTTTTTTTGTGCTGTTTTTCTGTGTATTTTTCAACTCATTTATAAGTTAGATTGACGCATATTGAATATGACATTCGAGTATTTAGTTCATACCAACATCGTCAGGAGAAACCAGTGATAAGGAATAAATGAAACATTTTCATACCTTTAAATGTAAAGGTGATTCCTACTCAAAATGTAAATATTCTACGAAGAGGCTGTGGGCCTTGTAAAAATATAATAATTTTTAAAAAGTACATTTTGGCCCTACATTTCTTATTTGTCACATTTTCTAAGATGGCTGCAGACTAGCAGGCGTTGACAGCTGGCTTTGCATGCCTGGTGCATTCTGCGAGCTGGCCCCTCTGGTTACTGGTTCTTAGAATGTTTCCCGAAGGTTAGCTTTGGCTCCCAGGAAGTTCAATATGTGATTCTGAGGAAGTTTGTATGTAACGTTTTTTTTAAAATATTGTCACAATGTTGCTGTAGCGTTATTGTAGGTTACCTGAACATTGAATTTTTTTGGAGCAGCTGGGGGAACGTTCTGTGCTAAAAAAAGGGGGTTTTTTTCCCGGAAGGTGGAACCTTCTTAGAACCCAAAGGCGGTGTGACTGGACCTGTTCTCCGACCGCTCCCTGTCAGCCGGGGGAAGGGTTTGAGCGTCGCGCGGGGCGCTGTGTCCGTCACGAGGCCGCTCCCCGGGAGAGCGCGGCGGTGATTAATCCGTCGTGCCGACGGGCGCCGGAATTCCGCCGAGCGGGAACGCCGTGATGGATTCCGATGACATTCACGGGAAGCAGCCCGGGCCGTGCGTCTTGTCCGGACCGAGTTCCGCGATAATCCATCTCTCTGCACGCGTGGCGGCTCCCGTGACTGATTGATGAACAAACTTATGGGAACGCCAGGAAAAATACAAGCCGTTGTGTTGTATAACTGACCCTGGTAAAAATGTGTGGTCCTACATCCCGGCCAACACGGTGGCCGGTGTGCTGCAACTAAACCATGTCGAGCTGGGAGCTGGTCTGAACTGGTCAACCAGCTAAACCGTGTCGAGCTGGGAGCTGGTCTGAACTGGTCAACCAGCTAAACCATGTCGAGCTGGGAGCTGGTCTGAACTGGTCAACCAGCTAAACCATGTTGAACCGGGAGCTGGTCTGAACTGGTCAACCAGCTAAACCATGTCAAGCTGGGAGCTGGTCTGAACTATTCAACCAGCAACCAGCTTTACCTGGCCTGGTCTTCATACAGGTGTGGTGTAGGTGTGTTGATTGTTTACTGCGCTTTTCCTGGCCTGGTCCTGGAACAGGTCTGGTGTAGGAGTGCTTGTATAATACTGAAAGAGAAACAACTATCATCTGCAATCTGGACTTATTTTACATTTACATTTTAGTCATTTGGCAGACGCTTTTAATCCAAAGCGACTTGCAAGTGCAATTTTGCTGTGTCTACAGTATAATTTAGAGTTGGTGTAACTGCCAAACACACCATCTGCAGGAGGAAGAGAAAACTTTCATGTTTTCTTTTCCACTAGCATGAGGAAATGCCATAAATGGAAAGCCTTCAAAAAAAAAAACATAAGTAGCCCAGTTAAAAATCTGTCATGCCCCCCTTCCTTACTTTTACCTGTCCGACTCTGAAGACAACACACCTGAGCATCCCAACTTCTCTGTTTCCCAGGGCGACCGAATGAAGAGGGGAGATCGACCAGGCTCAGAATATTTACAAATCCTCAGAAAACGTTTGGCTGACAGATGGCTTTCTCATTTAAACTTGTGATTAAAAGTGGCATTTGAAAAAAAGGAAATGCCACTCGGTGCTGTATATAGACTCGAATGTTCTCTTTTTTCGCGGTGTTTGTACGAGAGCTAACGCGTGTGGGTGTGTGTAAAATGAACGGTGTGTTCGGCGGAGAGGCACCCAGCCATGTGTAGCGAATGTCGCCGCCGTATCCTCCGCGAATGCGCAGGGGGAAAAAAAGAAATACGCAGCTGCTTCTCAAACGAGGCGCTTTCACCGGCGAAGCGGCGGATCCGCTTCCTGGACCCCGGCGGGAAAACACGCACAGAATCCCTGAATTGCCTCGTAGGGGTCGCGCTTAATCAAACGCCGGTGACACACGCTGTCAACTCCCCTCCGCAAAATAATAAAAATTACCAAAAAAAAAAAAACCCCAATTGTGCTGTGCGCTGCCGCTCGATCGCGATTAAAGAGGCGATTCAGTTGGACTGTTCAGCGTCCCGCCGATTGAAGCAGGAACACCCCCCACTGCGCGTGGACGGGCGCGCTGATGCATGGAGGTGGTCGTTTCTGGAGGAGCGCTTCCTGTGCGTTTGGATCGCTTCCAGACTCCCGGACACGCACCTTCTGTGGTCCGCACAATGGAATCCTGGGACGCGATTCTCCAGTGGTCCGCATTTCTCCATACTTTTATCTGGTATCCATGAAAACAAATTAGCATAGCTCAGCGTGAGGATGAAAAATGACTCTAATGAGCGTGTATAGAGATGTGTTTTTCTCGTCCCTGTTACACTCACGGAGCACTTTATTAGGTATTTATTGGACTTATTTTTTTTCACTTATTGGTCTTCTGCTGCTGTAGCCTATCCACTTAGAGGTTTGACGAGTTGTGTCTTCAGAGATACTCTTCTGCATAATATTTCACTGATGCCATTCAGGTAAAAAAAAATCAATGGCTGTGTACCAAACTGGGAATCGAGCTTGCAATCTCTGTCCCAGCTTCAGGAGAAGGCTGACTTGTGTTATGTACTCTTACTGTCCTCTAGGGTCCTCTTCATCCTTGTTCCTGTGTTCAATATGCACTTTGTTGTACGCCACTCTGGATAAGAGCATCTGCTAAATGCTTTGTAATGTAATGTAGTTCTCTTGTGTGTGACGCAGGTCTGTTGTTTGTGACGCAGGGCTGACTTGTGTAATGAACTCTTACTCTACTGTTCTGTTGTGTTGGGTGTGACGCAGGGCTGACTTGTGTAATGAACTCTTACTCTACTGTTGTGTTGTGTTGTTTGTGACGCAGGGCTGACGTGGGAAGATGAGGCAGCCCAGCAGGCCATTTCCAAAGAGCTGTCGAAGCTGCGGAGAGTGTCCTACAGCCTCCCAGAGACGGGCCGGGCCAGGTCAGCCTCACCCCGCCCCCCTCCCCTCCCATTACCGCCGTCAGGGACCGTCAGTCCCGGTCCTCCAATCCGAATCCAGCCCTGGTTTCTCTTTTCTCCCGGGTGATTAGTGCTACTGATTGCCCAGACTGGTTTCACACCTGACTCCCAGGTAACGGGAGGGTGGAACACCAGCAGGCCTCGGCCATCGAGGACCGTGATTGGAGGAACAGGGATTTACAGATGAGGAAAATAGGAGGAAATGTTGCAAATCTGGGAAGGCCAGGTCTGAACCCCAGAATGGAGCGAGTGAGGTCAGGAGGAGAGTAATGAGACAGGACAGCAGTGGTGAACAGGGTGCAATGGAGTAAACCGCCACAGAGTCCACTCTGCCCTGTGTAGAGCCACAGGAACTCTGCCCTGTGTAGAGCCACAGAGTCCACTCTGCCCTGTGTAGAGCCACAGAGTCCACTCTGTCCTGTGTAGAGCCACAGAGTCCACTCTGCCCTGTGTAGAGCCACAGAGTCCACTCTGCCCTGTGTAGAGCCACAGAGTCCACTCTGCCCTGTGTAGAGCCACAGAGTCCACTCTGCCCTGTGTAGAGCCACAGGAACTCAGCCCTGTGTAGAGCCACAGAGTCCACTCTGCCCTGTGTAGAGCCACAGAGTCCACTCTGCCCTGTGTAGAGCCACAGAGTCCACTCTGCCCTGTGTAGAGCCACAGGAACTCTGCCCTGTGTAGAGCCACAGAGTCCACTCTGCCCTGTGTAGAGCCACAGGAACTCTGCCCTGTGTAGAGCCACAGGAACTCTGCCCTGTGTAGAGCCACAGAGTCCACTCTGCCCTGTGTAGAGCCACAGAGTCCACTCTGCCCTGTGTAGAGCCACAGAGTCCACTCTGCCCTGTGTAGAGCCACAGGAACTCTGCCCTGTGTAGTGCCACAGGAACTCTGCCCTGTGTAGAGCCACAGGAACTCTGCCCTGTGTAGAGCCACAGGAACTCTGCCCTGTGTAGAGCCACAGGAACTCTGTCCTGTGTAGAGCCACAGGAACTCTGCCCTGTGTAGAGCCACAGGAACTCTGCCCTGTGTAGTGCCACAGGAACTCAGCCCTGTGTAGTGCCACAGGAACAGACTGTTCAGAGCAGACAGAGAGACAGAGAGAGAGAGAGAGAGAGAGAGACAGAGAGAGAGAGACAGAGACAGAGACAGAGAGAGAGATGGAGACAGAGAGAGACAAAGAGAGAGAGAGAGACAGAGCGAGAGAGAGACCGAGACAGAGATGGAGAGAGAGAGAGAGAGACAGAGACGGAGAGAGAGAGAGAGACAAAGAGAGAGACAGAGAGAGAGAGAGAGAGAGACAGAGAGAGAGATGGAGACAGAGAGAGAGACAAAGCGAGAGAGAGACAGAGACTGCGTTGGGTTTGTGAACTATGGCTCCGCCCCCGTCTCTCCTATAGGCTGTCGGGCGTGAGTGACAGCGGGAGCAGGAAGCTGAAGGTGCAGGAGGAAGAGGAGCTCGGCCGGTCGATGAAGAAGTACCTGCAGCGCCTGGGGCTCCTCCCCCAGCCAGCCCCTCCTGCCCCGCCCCCAGGGCCCAGGACCAACGGCAAGATGGGACAGGTGAGCGCCAACAGGACCCACCCCAACAGCTAACAGCCCCCCTCAACCCACCAGCCACAGCCCCCAGACCCACTGGGCCCAAGCCCTAACTATCCCAACACCTCACCCCCCCAACCAAGCCCAAACCAGGCCCAAACCAGGCCCAAACCAGGCCCAAACCAGGCCCAAACCGGGCCCAAACCAGGACCAAACCAGGTCCAAACCAGGACCAAACCAGGCCCAAACCAGGCCCAAACCAGGCTCCTATTCATGCCATTACAACACAGCGCATTACAGTTATCTAGCATCTTCCAGTTGATAAGACTAAGCAGGGGACATTCCCCCCTGGAGCAATATGGGATTAAGGGCCTTGCTGAAGGGCTGGTCTTATCGCGGCTACGCCGGGGCTTGAACCACCAACCTGCCGGGTCCCAGTCAAGCACCTTAACCACTCGGCTACAAGCCCCCGCCATTCCTCTCCGATAAACACCCGATCCATCTCCTCATGGGTCACATGTCCCTGACAGCTGGGTCAGTATCCCCCCCCCCCACCCCCCACCACCCCCTCCGGTTGTGTTTTTGTGTGGGGGTGTTTTTAAACCCCGCCATGCATGCATTTCCCCCCCAGAGAGGAAGTGATCATTTTTCATACACCCCGCCGTTGTCTTTCGCTGTGTGGGACAGGCGTGGAGGGGGGGGGGCAGTCGCTTCCTGCCTCATTATTAAGCCCCCAGTGTTTCAGGATGAAAGTTCAGGAGTTCAGTGCTCTAATTAATAACCCAAAATGTTTTTTTTTTTGGGGGGGTGGGAAATGTGGCCCCCGCGTTTCTGCCCCGCTGGGAGGCGGGTATTGTGGCCCCCGGCATGGCGGGGGTGGGGAGAATAGGCCTTTCTTCAGGTCAGGGCCCCTGCTCTTTGGGGTGGGGCGGTGGGGTCAGGATGCTGTGGAACTGAGTGATTCATTGGTTGTCCTGACTGGGATGTCGCTCAGACGGAGAGAGACCGAGGTGTTGCGCGTATTCGTGCAGAAAGCCGCGCGCTACGTTCGGTTGTCGTTTTCATTGCCGTTGCTTTTGTTTTGTTGTTGACGTTTTTTGTTGCTGCTGTTTGTTGTTTCTGTTGTGGTTGTTTTCGTTTTCCTGCTCTTTCTTTTATCAATGTTGTCACTGCCGTTGATGTTTTTGTTGCTGTGCAGGTCTTGTTTTTGGTCACACTTTACTATGAAGATACATAAATTGGCATTAACTAATACAGTTATTAAATAACTAACAATCTTTACAGTTTTGTTTATGTATTTGTACCTCATTAATTCATGTTAACAGCGACATTAATCAATGCAATCCATTCATATTGGAATGGAAAAACCAGTAACATGTATTTGATAATGGTTAACTTAATAGAGGTTTATCCTATGGTATGTTAATGTATTAATATTCATGTAACCAATACACTAGTTAGTGGTTAAAAAATACATGTGCTAATGAAAGTTAATTTCATGCTTAATGAATGCTTTTGTACATCAGTTAATTAATGTTAACAACTAAACACGTTAATGCCAATTCAAGTAGCCTTATTGTAAAGTTTAACCTTGTTTTTGTCTTTTTGACGTCATTGCTATTGTTTTTGTTTCTGTTTCTGCTCTGGCCATCGTCGCTGTCCCTGTCGGTTTTGTTTCCGTTTGATGTTTTTTTCCTTGCTGTCCTTGTTCGCTCGCTTGCTACTGTTGTTGCTGTATTAATATTCATGTAACTAACAGGCTAGTTAGCGGTTAACAAGTCACTAAATATCTTGTGAAAGTTAATTTCTAATGAAAGCCGATTTTATGCATTTGTACGTCAATAAATTCACGTTACCGACTACATTAGTTGATGCCAATTTGTGTTCATGCTATTGTGAAGTTTAACCTTATTTGTGTTGTCATTGTTGTTCTTGTTGGCTCTATTGCCACTGCTGTTGCTGGTGTGGTCACGGTGGTTTGCGGCTGTTGCCGTTGTTATGGTTATCCGGTGTGGTCGCAGTCGTTGAGGCTGTTGTTATTGTTGTCGTCATGGTTACCTGGTGTGGATACAGTCGTTGAGGCTGCTGCTATTGTGGTTGTCATGGTTACCTTCCGGCGGTGTGTGTGTGTGTGTGTGTGTGTGTGTGTGTGTGTGTGTGTGTCTCGCAGAGCGATGGCGTCCTCTACTCCCCGGGGAAGGGGCGTGGCCGGCCGGATGACGGACAGCTCCTCCTGGCCGCCCTGCAGCAGTACCTGGCCCGGGGCCCCGCCCCTGGCCCCGCCCCTGGCCCCGCCCCTTACAGCGGCAGGCCCCGCCCGTTCGCGAGCAGCAGGCCCGGAGGTGTGAGCGGGGCGGGGGGGGTGGAGGGGTACCGGGTCCGGCCCCCGCAGACCCCCGGCCTGGCCCAGGGAGCCCAGCCGGGCAGGACCGACGCTCACAGGCTGCTCTTCAGACCTGGGACCAGCCCACGGCCGGCCCAGGACCCCCTCAGTCTGGTGGACGGTAATCACAACAACAACAACAATCATAATAATCACAACAACAACAATAATCATAATAATCACAACAACAACAATAATCATAACAATCACAACAACAACAATAATCATGATAATAACAACAACAACAATAATCATAACAATCACAACAACAACAATAATCATAATAATAATCACAACAACAATAATAATCATAATAATCACAACAACAACAATAATAATCATAACAATAACAACAACAATAATAATCAGAATAATAATCACAACAACAATAATGATAATCATAATAATAACAACAAACAATAATAATCATAATAAGTGGCTTATATAATGAATGTATGGATCATCATCCTCATATAATAATAAAGTTGTATAACGTGGTAAACGCTGCGTTGCGGGTTGTGTAACGCGGTAAACGCTGCGTTGCGGGTTGTGTAACGCGGTAAACGCTGCGTTGCGGGTTGTGTAACGTGGTAAACGCTGCGTTGCGGGTTGTGTAACGTGGTAAACGCCCCGTTGCGGGTTGTGTAACGTGGTAAACTCTGCGTTGCGGGTTGTGTAACGCGGTAAACGCTCCGTTGCGGGTTGTGTAACGTGGTAAACGCCCCGTTGCGGGTTGTGTAACGTGGTAAACGCCCCGTTGCGGGTTGTGTAACGTGGTAAACGCCGCGTTGCGGGTTGTGTAACGTGGTAAACGCTGCGTTGCGGGTTGTGTAACGTGGTAAACGCTCCGTTGCGGGTTGTGTAACGTGGTAAACTCTGCGTTGCGGGTTGTGTAACGTGGTAAACTCTGCGTTGCGGGTTGTGTAACGTGGTAAACGCTGCGTTGCGGGTTGTGTAACGTGGTAAACGCTCCGTTGCGGGTTGTGTAACGTGGTAAACTCTGCGTTGCGGGTTGTGTAACGTGGTAAACGCTGCGTTGAGGGTTGTGTAACGTGGTAAACGCCGCGTTGCGGGTTGTGTAACGTGGTAAACGCTGCGTTGCGGGTTGTGTAACGTGGTAAACGCCGCGTTGCGGGTTGTGTAACTTGGTAAACGCTCCGTTGCGGGTTGTGTAACGTGGTAAACGCTCCGTTGCCGGTTGTGTAACGTGGTAAACGCTCCGTTGCGGGTTGTGTAACGTGGTAAACGCTCCGTTGCGGGTTGTGTAACGTGGTAAACGCTGCGTTGCGGGTTGTGTAACGTGGTAAACGCTGCGTTGCGGGTTGTGTAACGCTGTAAACGCTGCGTTGCGGGTTGTGTAACGCTGTAAACGCTGTGTTGCGGGTTGTGTAACGTGGTAAACGCTCCGTTGCCGGTTGTGTAACGTGGTAAACGCTGTGTTGCGGGTTGTGTAACGTGGTAAACGCCCCGTTGCGGGTTGTGTAACGTGGTAAACTCTGCGCTGCGGGTTGTGTAACGTGGTAAACGCTCCGTTGCGGGTTGTGTAACGTGGTAAACTCTGCGTTGCGGGTTGTGTAACGCGGTAAACGCCCCGTTGTGGGTTGTGTAACGTGGTAAACGCTCCGTTGCGGGTTGTGTAACGTGGTAAACGCTCCGTTGCGGGTTGTGTAACGTGGTAAACGCAGCGTTGCGGGTTGTGTAACGTGGTAAACGCCCCGTTGCGGGATGTGTAACGTGGTAAACGCCCCGTTGCGGGTTGTGTAACACTGTAAACGCCCCGCTGCGGGTTGTGTAACGTGGTAAACGCTGCGTTGCAGAGCGCTTCATCCAGAACGTGGTGTCCCAGCTCGGCCGACACGACGTGAGCGTGGACTCCCTGAGCGGCGGGGAGCTGGACCAGCTGGCGGACGTCATTGCCGACGCCCTGCAGGTGGTGGACCAGGACGGCGGGCGCAGGGCGGGGGAGGGCCCGGGGAAGGCAGGGCCGCTGTCCTCCGGTCCGCCGGCCCACCAGGGGGCGCTGCAGGACCTCGCCGCTCCGCCGGACGCCGCCGCCGCACAGGGGCCCGGTAAGAGCTACGGCCGCGGGACTCAGAGACGCCGGGACGCCAGCGGCTTTTAGAAAACTAACAATGCCGCTTTAGCCAACGAGTTAGCTCAGTGATGTAGCGAACGAGTTAGCTCAGTAATGTAGCGGACGAGTTAGCTCAGTAATGTAGCGGACGAGTTAGCTCAGTAATGCAGCGGACGAGTTAGCTCAGTAATGTAGCGAACGAGTTAGCTCAGTAATGTAGCGGACGAGTTAGCTCAGTAATGTAGCGAACGAGTTAGCTCAGTAATGTAGCCGACGAGTTAGCTCAGTAATGTAGCGGACGAGTTAGCTCAGTAATGTAGCGAACGAGTTAGCTCAGTAATGCAGCGAACGAGTTAGCTCAGTAATGTAGCGAACGAGTTAGCTCAGTAATGTAGCCAACGAGTTAGCTCAGTAATGTAGCGAACGAGTTAGCTCAGTAATGTAGCGAACGAGTTAGCTCAGTAATGTAGCGGACGAGTTAGCTCAGTAATGTAGCGAACGAGTTAGCTCAGTAATGTAGCGAACGAGTTAGCTCAGTAATGTAGCGAACGAGTTAGCTCAGTAATGTAGCCGACGAGTTAGCTCAGTAATGTAGCGGACGAGTTAGCTCAGTAATGTAGCGAACGAGAGCTCAGTAATGTAGCGAACGAGCTAGCTCAGTAATGTAGCGAACAAGTTAGCTCAGTAATGTAGCGAACGAGTTAGCTCAGTAATGTAGCGAACGAGTTAGCTCAGTAATGTAGCCAACGAGTTAGCTCAGTAATGTAGCCAACGAGCTAGCTCAGTAATGTAGCGAACGAGTTAGCTCAGTAATGTAGCGAACGAGTTAGCTCAGTAATGTAGCCAACGAGTTAGCTCAGTAATGTAGCCAACGAGCTAGCTCAGTAATGTAGCGAACGAGTTAGCTCAGTAATGTAGCCGACGAGTTAGCTCAGTAATGTAGCGGACGAGTTAGCTCAGTAATGTAGCGAACGAGAGCTCAGTAATGTAGCGAACGAGCTAGCTCAGTAATGTAGCGAACAAGTTAGCTCAGTAATGTAGCGAACGAGTTAGCTCAGTAATGTAGCGAACGAGTTAGCTCAGTAATGTAGCTAACGAGTTAGCTCAGTAATGTAGCTAACGAGTTAGCTCAGTAATGTAGCTACAGATAGATTTGAGAAAAATGCATAAAAGAAGAAAAGAGGCAAGTACACGTCATCTGTGGTGGGCTGAGCTGAACCCACATGCCGACCTGCTGTCTGCCGTCTTAAGTCAATCAGTCGATCAAAACTTTATTTATATAGCATTTTTTATTCAACGGAATGCGGCACAAAGTGCGTCACGCAATAGAACGTATAAAATAATCAAACAAATCAGGCAAAACAAACTAATTAGACGGTGAGATCAAAAACTAGGACAGCGAGGAGACACGGAGGAGGCCAGGCCTCACTGAGGGGAGGAGAGGATCATGGGTAATGGCTTCTGGGTTTGCAGTTCCCAGCGTGATTTAGCGACTAAAGTCCCGAACGGACCTCCTCAGAAAAGACGTT
>NC_083768.1:5473287-5483287 GCF_963514075.1 Conger conger | reverse complement strand
GCACTTACCGTGCATGTCCCTATGATCAACAGAAACAGGGAGGAGAGAGGCATCTCTGGGAACCGGTCTGGAGTCTCTACCGACTGTGGAGAGTAAACAAGTTCTTCACCAGGTTTGAGACGGACGAGCTCTATATGCCGCGCCCCCCTTTGTAGCTGGACTCTCTCCAAGTCTATCCTGACCCTTTAAATAATATTGAGATGCACCTACACACCAGCAACCGGAGGCGATACTACCTTACAGTGTGACTGATGTATCCGCGTCTCCCTCTCCTGGATTCTCTCCGCAGTAGGTGTGGTCCGGAGCACTCGATATGGACCCTTCCACGTCGGTTCACTCCACCTTGTCTTTTTACCCACACTTGGCACCAGGATCCGATCTCCAGGCGTAATCTCTCCTGGTGGCAGCTCCGCTGGCAGTCATTGGGTCCCAGCCGTCCTGGATCGGTGTGTTGTGCGCCGTGTGATGTCCAGTGACGTTGTTCTTGTGGGGGAGCGGCACCTCGCTCCGCTCGCCGCAAGTCCCGCCCACTCCTCCTCTCCTCTTTTGGAGAAACTCCCGACTGGCCTCCTACTAGCCCAAAGAGCCTTGGCTCGCTCCGGCTGAGGTCTTTCAGACGACCCGCGCCCGGTTCTGCGCTGATTCTCCAGGGAGTGCAGGGGAGGTATTGCCTGCGCATTCCCTGCGTGTCTGAGAAGTCTCTTATCTTGTTTTAACTCCCTATGTCCAGGGGGAGATAATCCCCATGGTAACCTCCGTGCTGAGGTCTTATGTTTTTGGTTCTGCAGGCTCACAGGCTCCCAAGACAAGATAATATAGAACACACAGTTTATGGCCGTAGCCTTGGAGGCCCACAGTACAGAAAGGGAGAGACATCTCAACTCACACAGTTAGTGTGAGTGTGAGTGTGAGTGTGAGTGAGAGTGTGAGTGTGAGTGTGAGTGTGTGAGTGTGTGAGAGTGAGAGTGAGTGTGAGAGTGAGTGTGTGAGTGTGAGAGTGAGTGTGAGTGTGAGTGAGAGTGAGTGTGAGAGTGAGAGTGAGTGAGTGTGTGTGCGAGTGAGTGTGTGAGTGTGTGTGTGTGTGTGTGTGTGTGTGAGTGTGTGAGTGTGTGAGTGAGTGTGTGAGTGTGTGTGTGAGTGAGTGAGTGAGTGAGAGTGAGTGAGTGAGTCTTCTGTAGAGACTGCGTAGAGACTCTGTAGAGTCACTGTCTGCGTAAACACTCACCCAGTGAGCTGTTCTCATACAAAGAGAACACAGAATCGATGTTTTAGATGAATCCTTCGACCAAGAAAAGCCATCTTCAGGCCTGGTTTACTCAGACCTTTAGCACATGCAAAACCAATAACACGACTAATGATTGGTCATGGTATTTCAATTGCACCAATAATGGGTTGTCGTTTAAAATCCAGCTATGACCAGCTGTTTCAAAACCTAGCTTGAGCTGTTTTGTTTTTTTTCAGTCTCTCCCTCTCTGAAGTAAGAACACGTCCATTTTTAAGTTTACCTTGAGAGAATTACGGCACCTTCGGGTTTGTCACCCGTTTTTGTCACAGCCTGAACAACCCATAAAGTTGATATTTTATCTTATAGCTTGTATTGCTCTTCTATTTCAAAAGGAACACGCAAGAGTGAGAACCAACTCAGGGAAAAAACACTGAGAAGCTGAAACTTGCCCAAACACCAGTTATTGGCAAACAAAATCCCGTCAGTAGGATTAGTAGGAGAAAGTAGAAACGACAACGCTTTATTTTCTTGAGTGAACTTTCAGTGAACTTCTCCTCAAAGCCTGGTGCGTCTCCCCTGTAGGTAGGTGTGTGTGTGTGTGTGTGTGTGTGTGTGTGTGTGTGTGTGTGTGTGTGTGTGTGTGAGAGAGAGAGCGTGCGTGTGCCTTTAAAGTCGTGTTCTCTCAGGCTGCGGCGGGGCCTTGAAGTCTGCGTGAGCGGATTGAAAGGGGGATTCTGGGTAAGCGTTTAGAGTGCAGCAGAGCTGGTGGAGGTGTCTCTGATCTCGCTGCGCCGTGGGCCGCCCCTGCGAAACGCTCCGAGCTCAGACTGCGTCTGCTTTCTGCGCTGCCCCGAGAACAACGGGCCATCCGTGTGTTTCCCTCCGACATGCTGCTTTCTGCGCTGCCCCGAGAACAACGGCCATCCGTGTGTTTCCCTCCAACATGCTGCTTTCTGCGCTGCCCCGAGAACAACGGGCCATCCGTGTGTTTCCCTCCAACATGCGGCTTTCTGCGCTGCCCCGAGAACAACGGGCCATCCGTGTGTTTCCCTCCAACATGCTGCTTTCTGCGCTGCCCGGAGAACAACGGGCCATCAGTGTGTTTCCCTCCAACATGCTGCTTTCTGCGCTGCCCGGAGAACAACGGGCCATCCGTGTGTTTCCCTCCAACATGCGGCTTTCTGCGCTGCCCGGAGAACAACGGCCATCCGTGTGTTTCCCTCCAACATGCTGCTTTCTGCGCTGCCCGGAGAACAACGGCCATCAGTGTGTTTCCCTCCAACATGCTGCTTTCTGCGCTGCCCGGAGAACAACGGGCCATCCGTGTGTTTCCCTCCAACATGCTGCTTTCTGCGCTGCCCGGAGAACAACGGGCCATCAGTGTGTTTCCCTCCAACATGCTGCTTTCTGCGCTGCCCTGAGAACAACGGCCATCAGTGTGTTTCCCTCCAACATGCTGCTTTCTGCGCTGCCCGGAGAACAACGGCCATCAGTGTGTTTCCCTCCAACATGCTGCTTTCTGCGCTGCCCGGAGAACAACAGGCCATCAGTGTGTTTCCCTCCAACATGCGGCTTTCTGCGCTGCCCGGAGAACAACGGGCCATCAGTGTGTTTCCCTCCAACATGCTGCTTTCCAGAAGAAATGATGCAACATCTATTTTAAAAAAAAATCTATTGGCTCAGTCGATTTTGTGTGAATGTATGACTGTCTTTGGATATTTTTTTGTTTGTTATGTGTCTGTCTTTGTTTTCCTGTGTGTGTGTGTGTGTGTGTGTGTGTGTGTGTGTGTGTGTGTGTGTGTGTGTGTGCGTGCGTGCGCTCGTGTGTGTGCGTATGCCAGAGCACAGGTGTGAATTGCCATCACATGGTTACTGATTTTAAGCATGTCTACAATAATTATATCTGTTATATGCGTCTCTGTAGTGCAACTGCAATTAGGATCCTAATGTAGAGTGAATTAAACCACTAATGTACTTCAT
The DNA here is from genome assembly GCF_963514075.1 of Conger conger. Taxonomy (NCBI): domain Eukaryota; kingdom Metazoa; phylum Chordata; class Actinopteri; order Anguilliformes; family Congridae; genus Conger; species Conger conger. The sequence continues at coordinate 5,480,082 of NC_083768.1, read as the reverse complement.
AATAAGTGGGAGTAGTGTTTGTGTGTTTGTTCTCTATCCCAGAGAGAGAGAGAGAGAGAGAGAGAGAGAGAGAGAGAGAGAGAGAGGGAACTGATGGCTGATTAGTATTCTCTCATATGTCATGTCTCATCAATGGATCTTTTGTCTGTCTGTTTTTATCCTGGAAATAAAAGGTCTTCATATTGAAATGATGGATTATTGTGAAGCCTGTGTGTGTGTGTGTGCCTGAGAGAGAGAGAGAGAGAGAGAGAGAGAGAGAGAGAGAAAGAGAGAGAGAGTGCTTGAGCATGAGTGTGTATGTGTGCAAGATGAGAATTTACTCAGATTTTGCAGTGAAAAGCAGTCATTGATGGACTGTTAGAGATTTACTGGGCCCCGTTTCCATTATGTATCTCAAAATTATAATTATCTGAAAACTCTTCTTTTTCATTATTTGTTTTTCTTTGTTGTGCCAGACTTGCTAGCAACACTGTTGAATGTTTATAACATAACATAATGATGAGAACAGACCATTCAGCCCAGCAATGCTCACCTTTTCCTACCACTGAAGCGTACCTACTGCTTAGTTTACCTAAAAGATAAATAGTGTCTAACACCGTATCAAACCTAGTCTTGAAAACCCCCAGTGTTTCTGCGTCCTCTACCTGACCTGGCAAGCTGTTCCAATGGTAACCAATCTCTGTGTGAAAAATATATATCTGTGCAGAATTTATGCTTTGCTTATATCTTAAAGTGATCACTCAGAAATGATTTGTGCGTGCGGTTACTTCATAATGAACTGCATAATGACTTATACCGTTAATGAGTGAACTGATGCAATAAAAAGTATAAAAATGTATTTGAAAGCAAAATCGTCTACATTAAATTCTGTGGCTTTGTTGGCATATTCACCGCATGGTTTTGGAGTCTTCGTTTTACTGCGCCATAAATGTTGGCCTACCCATTTTAGAGCATCGTTTGAAAAATCACTAAAATCGTGAAACTCGTGCAGTTTAAATCAGTGTCCACTAGGCGGAGAGATTCCTTTATTCGGAGTATTCCCATGTTCTACAGAATCGAATTGACCGGTTCATTAACTCCCAAGCTGAACAATTACATCATCATGGTATCAACTTCTATCAAATTAGTTTAGAAATGTGATAATACTGTGATACTGCGAGCGTTGCTATTTGGGCAAATGTAAACAACGTCCTTTTGGCAGGAGCGTGCTTGTAACCTAGGCTACCTCTGAGAAGCTCAATCAGTAAAATTATAAGGTACGTCAGTGAAACATATCCGGATTCAAACGGGGGGAAACAACCAGGATAATTTTAGGAAAGGCGTGGAGAGGGGGAAAACAAGACAAACTTCGCATTGGCTCGACTAAGGTTTGAATCAATATGACTCGAATGGATAATTATATTCGGTGGAGATGCGTTCTGCTCTGGCAAATGCGAGGCGCTCGGAATACATAAACGCGGGCAGCATTGAGCGGCCGCCCTCCTGTGCCGTGCGCTTGAGAAGCGGGGTGACGTGTCCCCCTCGCGCTCCGACCACAAAGCGGCTCACATCTGCCTGTGAAAGGGACGGGCGAGCGGCGTGAAATGGCGGGTCACATGTCTCCGGCTCCCGCCACAGAGAAGCGAGGCTTCTGCATCGTCCCCCGCCGTTTCCCCCCGCCACGCCATTCTCTCCAAAAGCATCGCTCTGCGGCGTGATTTACACAATACACGAGTGTCACGACCCCTGCAGCTCTTGTGCGTGACTGATGCGGTTACGTAATTCCACAAGATTACACTTCGCGAAGAAGAGAAAGTTTGTGAATGTACAAACCCGAGATTGCACAGTGCCTTCTAGCAACCTGACATCGCACGTTTTGCGTTGTACTACTGCTTCTTTAGTGCTTTAACCTTCTTTCCAGAATAAAGGCAACTAAATAAATAAATAAATACTTAACGGTAATCTCGTAAACAGAAATCACGTATAGTGATCAAAGCTGACAGGCTATGTAAATATATAAGAAATAAAACTGAAATAATGAATGGAGTAAAAATGTAAACGAAATAAGGGAGAAGGTGAATGGTGCCGTAGTCCTCATGCCCGCGGACGTTACACTCGGTTCAGACGGTCTGACTGCCTGTCTGTACAGTGTGATATAAATGTTTTTTTGCACGAATGTACACTGTATGATTGTTAACTGAGATTATTTTTTTTAAACTTGTGCCCCCGCAGTGAGGGAGAGGGAGGGAGGGAGGGAGAAAGGGAGGGAGGGAGGGAGGGAGGGAGAGAGTGCATCCTGCACAGCTCTTCTGACAGTTTTAGCAGCTTACACACAGCCTCACAGAGGTGAAATGCTTTTAGACTCCCTGTATGGCGGGTCTTTCATGTTCTCTACCACCGCAAAAGAGACAGAACATGAATCCACCTCAGCCATGAAAGATGCATCAGAGTTTGGAGTATGATGAGAGGAAGAGTGTAGATAGATAGATAGATACTTTATTCATCCCCAGGGAAATTTTAGTGTGTGCGTGTGTGAGTGTGTGTGTAGTTCTCACTCTTGTGTGTGTGTAAGTGTGTGAGTTTGTGTGTGTGAGTGTGTGTGTGTAGTTCTCAAACTCGTGTGTGTGTGTGTGTTTCTCACTCTCGTGTGTGTGTGTGTGTGTGTAGTTCTCACTCTCGTGTGTGTGTGTGTGTGTGTGTGTGTAGTTCTCTCGTGTGTGTGTGTGTGTGTGTGTGTGTGTGTGTAGTTCTCACTCTCGTGTGTGTGTGTGTAGTTCTCACACTCGTGTGTGTGTGTGTGTGTGTGTAGTTCTCACTCTCGTGTGTGTGTGTGTGTGTGTGTGTGTAGTTCTCACTCTCGTGTGTGTGTGTGTGTGTGTGTGTAGTTCTCACTCTCGTGTGTGTGTGTGTGTGTGGTTCTCACACTCGTGTGTGTGTGTGTGTGTGTGTGTGTGTGTAGTTCTCACTCTCGTGTGTGTGTGTGTGTGTGTAGTTCTCACTCTCGTGTGTGTGTGTGTGTGTGTGTGTAGTTCTCACTCTTGTGTGTGTGTGTGTGTGTGTGTAGTTCTCACTCTCGTGTGTGTGTGTGTGTGTGTGTGTGTGTGTGTGTAGTTCTCACACTCGTGTGTGTGTGTGTGTGTGTGTGTGGTTCTCACTCTCGTGTGTGTGTGTGTGTGTGTGTAGTTCTCACACTCGTGTGTGTGTGTGTGTGTGTGTAGTTCTCACACTCGTGTGTGTGTGTGTGTGTGTGTGTGTAGTTCTCACTCTCGTGTGTGTGTGTGTGTGTGTGTGTGTAGTTCTCACTCTCGTGTGTGTGTGTGTGTAGTTCTCACTCTCGTGTGTGTGTGTGTGTGTGTGTGTGTGTGTGTGTAGTTCTCACTCTCGTGTGTGTGTGTGTGTGTGTAGTTCTCACTCTCGTGTGTGTGTGTGTGTGTGTAGTTCTCACTCTCGTGTGTGTGTGTGTGTGTGTGTAGTTCTCACTCTCGTGTGTGTGTGTGTGTGTAGTTCTCACTCTCGTGTGTGTGTGTGTGTGTGTGTAGTTCTCACTCTCGTGTGTGTGTGTGTGTGTGTGTAGTTCTCACTCTCGTGTGTGTGTGTGTGTAGTTCTCACACTCGTGTGTGTGTGTGTGTGTGTGTGTAGTTCTCACACTCGTGTGTGTGTGTGTGTGTGTGTGTAGTTCTCACACTCGTGTGTGTGTGTGTGTGTGTGTGTGTGTGTAGTTCTCACTCTCGTGTGTGTGTGTGTGTGTGTGTGTGTGTGTGTAGTTCTCACTCTCGTGTGTGTGTGTGTGTGTGTGTGTGTGTGTAGTTCTCACTCTCGTGTGTGTGTGTGTGTGTGTAGTTCTCACTCTCGTGTGTGTGTGTGTGTGTGTAGTTCTCACTCTCGTGTGTGTGTGTGTGTGTGTGTGTGTAGTTCTCACTCTCGTGTGTGTGTGTGTGTGTGTGTGTGTGTAGTTCTCACTCTCGTGTGTGTGTAGTTCTCACTCTTGTGTGTGTGTAGTTCTCACTCTCGTGTGTGTGTGTGTGTGTGTGTAGTTCTCACTCTCGTGTGTGTGTGTGTGTGTAGTTCTCACTCTCGTGTGTGTGTGTGTGTGTGTGTGTGTGTGTGTAGTTCTCACTCTCGTGTGTGTGTGTGTGTGTGTGTGTGTGTGTGTGTAGTTCTCACTCTCGTGTGTGTGTGTGTGTGTGTGTGTGTGTGTGTAGTTCTCACTCTCGTGTGTGTGTGTGTGTGTGTGTGTGTGTGTGTGTGTAGTTCTCACTCTCGTGTGTGTGTGTGTGTGTGTGTGTGTGTGTGTAGTTCTCACTCTCGTGTGTGTGTGTGTGTGTGTGTGTGTGTAGTTCTCACTCTTGTGTGTGTGTGTGTGTGTGTGTGTAGTTCTCACTCTCGTGTGTGTGTGTGTGTGTGTAGTTCTCACTCTCGTGTGTGTGTGTGTGTGTGTGTGTAGTTCTCACTCTCGTGTGTGTGTGTGTGTGTGTGTAGTTCTCACTCTCGTGTGTGTGTGTGTGTGTGTGTGTGTGTGTGTAGTTCTCACTCTCGTGTGTGTGTGTGTGTGTGTGTAGTTCTATCTCTCGTGTGTGTGTGTGTGTGTGTGAGTGTGTGTGTGTGTGTGTGTGTAGTTCTCACTCTTGTGTGTGTGTGTGTGTGTGTGTGTGTGTGTGTGTGTGTGTAGTTCTCACTCTCGTGTGTGTGTGTGTGTGTGTGTGTGTGTGTAGTTCTCACTCTCGTGTGTGTGTGTGTGTGTGTGTGTGTGTAGTTCTCACTCTCGTGTGTGTGTGTGTGAGTGTGTGTGTAGTTCTCACTCTCGTGTGTGTGTGTGTGTGTGTGTGTGTGTAGTTCTCACTCTCGTGTGTGTGTGTGTGTGTGTGTGTGTAGTTCTCACTCTCGTGTGTGTGTGTGTGTGTGTGTGTGTGTAGTTCTCACTCTCGTGTGTGTGTGTGTGTGTGTGTGTGTGTGTAGTTCTCACTCTCGTGTGTGTGTGTGTGTGTGTGTGTGTGTGTAGTTCTCACTCTCGTGTGTGTGTGTGTGTGTGTGTGTGTGTGTGTGTGTGTGTAGTTCTCACTCTCGTGTGTGTGTGTGTGTGTGTGTGTGTGTGTGTGTTTGTGTGTAGTTCTCACTCTCGTGTGTGTGTGTGTGTGTGTGTGTGTGTGAGTGTGTGTGTAGTTCTCACTCTCGTGTGTGTGTGTGTGTGTGTAGTTCTCACTCTTGTGTGTGTGTGTTTGTGTGTAGTTCTCACTCTCGTGTGTGTGTGTGTGTGTGTGTGTGTGTGTGTGTGTGTGTAGTTCTCACTCTCGTGTGTGTGTGTGTGTGTGTGTGTGTAGTTCTCACTCTCGTGTGTGTGTGTGTGTGTGTGTGTGTGTGTGTGTGGTTCTCACTCTCGTGTGTGTGTGTGTGTGTGTGTGTGTGTAGTTCTCACTCTCGTGTGTGTGTGTGTGTGTTTGCAGGGTGGATGGCTCAGCTGTGACCTTCAAAGTGCGGCCCAACCCTCAGAACGTTTCCACCGCAGATGTGGCCCACGCTGCAGGTAGGAGCTCACTCTGTTCTCCCTCTCTTTCATGCCCCCTCTCTCTCTCTCACTCCCTCTCTCTTACTCCCCCTAGCTCTCACTCCCCCCTCTCTCTCACTCCCTCTCTCTCACTCCCCCTAGCTCTCACTCCCCCCTCTCTCTCTCACTCCCCCTTCCCTCTTTCTCACTCCCCCTTCCCTCTCTCTCACTCCCCCTAGCTCTCACTCCCCCCTCTCTCTCTCACTCCCTCTCTCTCACTCCCCCTATCTCTCACTCCCCTATCTCTCACTCCCCCTATCTCTCACTCCCCCCTCCCTCTCTCTCTCACTCCCCCTAGCTCTCACTCCCCCCTCTCTCTCTCACTCCCTCTCTCACTCCCTCTCTCTCTCACTCCCCCTATCTCTCACTCCCCCCTCCCTCTCTCTCTCACTCCCCCTAGCTCTCACTCCCCCCTCTCTCTCTCACTCCCTCTCTCACTCCCCCTATCTCTCACTCCCCCCTCCCTCTCTCTCACTCCCTATCTCTCACCCCCCCCCTCTCTCTCACTCCCTCTCTCACTCCCTCCCCCTATCTCTCTCACTCCCTCTCTCTTTCTCTTTCTGGTTCTCTCTCTTTCCTTCTGTATCTCTCTCTACATACTGCTCGGCTGAGATTCTCCCTCGGCTGAGTTGATGTAGATGTGGTCAGGCTGCAGGCTGCGGAGGCCATCCCCGCCCATGAGCCGAGTGTCCTGCGCTCACACTGGGCCGGTGGATCAGCTCAGGATCACTGTGCAGTATGAGTGCCAGTGTGGAGAGCCCTGCTGGTACTAGACATACTCCAGCTTAAAGCCATAAACACAAACCACAATCCTGTGGGAGATAATTACCATGTGCGTTTCCCTGGTGGGAGGAGAAAAGGGTGGAAGAGCCATCAGAAACACAGAGGGCCATCAGAAACACAGAGGGCCATCAGAAACACAGAGGGCCATCAGAAACACTGAGGGCCATCAGAAACACTGAGGGCCATCAGAAACAGGGAGGGCCATCAGAAACACAGAGGGCCATCAGAAACACAGAGGGCCAGCTCCCGGTGGTTGTCCAAACCCATCTCTCCTTCCTTCAGCACGTTCCACCGAGCGGAAATCAAAATGGCGCCGCCCACGTTGATAGCTGGAACACAATGAGCTCTCCGCATTCCAGAGAGAGAGAGAGAGAGAGAGAGAGAGAGAGGGACAGAGAGAGAGAGAGAGAGAGAGTTTCTTTAATTTCGTTTTTTTTTTTTCCCGCACGGATCTCGCAACGGTGCCAGCGGGGGGGGCTTTGCCTCTAAT
>NC_083768.1:5430787-5468287 GCF_963514075.1 Conger conger | reverse complement strand
TCTCTGTTCCCGACTGATTAGGGATGGTCCTTCCAGCATCGGGGAGAGTCGGGGCTGTGGGGAGTCTTGAAAATGTTAAAATGTTACCTGTTCAAATTTACCTGTTGTTAGACCCCAGATGAAGGAAAGTGTGTTGGATGTTGGCATAACACAGACATGGCCAACTGATTTAGGTCTATAAGCTCTTCAAACTCAGGTGTGTCAGTGGGATAAGGGGGTCCAGGTGGAGGTAAGTTCAGCAGGTACCAGGTTTGTGCACCGCGGGAAGGGCTTTTAATGTGGGAAACGGCATGCTGGGACCTGTAGTCCAGGCAGAGTGGGACCTGTAGTCCAGGCAGAGTGGGACCTGTGGTCCAGGCAGAGTGGGACCTGTAGTCCAGGCAGAGTGGGACCTGTAGTCCAGGCAGAGTGGGACCTGTAGTCCAGGCAGAGTGGGACCTGTAGTCCAGGCAGAGTGGGACCTGTAGTCCAGGCAGAGTGTCGATGGGTTGACACCGTGTTTGACACTCTCCGGTTTGTAGGCAGAGGGCAGTCTGTCAGTCTCTCTGTATCGTTGGACTCTTTCTTGGCTTTTTTTCTGCTCCAAGCTCCGGCCGTCGGGAGACGCTAGAAAAAGAGGAGGGGAAAAAACGAAGGTAGAACGTGAAAATCGAGAACCCCGCCCTTCAAACCCCCCCCCCCCCCCGCCCCAAAAGATTTGTTCACTTGCACACTTCATGGGCGGCTCTAACTCCCATGTCAGCTTGTAGAGCACAGGTGGCCTGCAGCGCAGCGGCTAAAGGACCCGCAGGGTCGCTGGTTCAATCCCCGGTGTAGCCACAATAAGATCTGCACAGCCGTTGGGCCCTTAACCCCGCATTGCTCCAGGGGGAGGATTGTCTCCTGCTTAGTCTAATCAACTGTACTTCACTCTGGATAAGAGCGTCTGCCAAATGCCATTAATGTAATGTGATGTAGAGCCGGCCTGGTAGGGTAGCCTGTGTGAGTCTGTGCCTGTCGGAATTAGGGACAGGGACAGGGATGGGTCTCCACATCGCCCGGCGTTGGCGGTTTCTCTGAGGGGGGCCCAGGCGGGATCGATGTGCGACGGCATCGCTGGCGTCCTGCCAAACCTTCCAGAAACACGGAATGAGTTTATCTTCTGGAAGCCTGGCCGCGGTCGCCGTGGCAATGCAGGGGCGGAGGGAAGCGAGAGCCATCGATTGGCTGTCGGCGGGAGATTGGCGAACACCTGTCGGATGCGTGGGTGGTGTGTCCCGCGCAGCGTAGCGCCTCGGTTAGTGTGAACAGTGCTGAACCGCCCCGTCTGTTACCTGTGTGTGTGTGTGTGTTACCTGTGTGTGTGTGTGGGGATACCTGTGTGTGTGTGGGGATACCTGTGTGTGTGGAGACGCTTGTGTGTGTTACCTGTGTGTGTGTGTGTGTGGAGACGCCTGTGTGTGTGTGTGGAGACGCCTGTGTGTGTGTTACCTGTGTGTGTGTGTGTGTGTGTGTGGAGACGCCTGTGTGTGTGTGTGTGGAGACGCCTGTGTGTGTGTTACCTGTGTGTGTGTGTGGAGACATCTGTGTGTGTGTTACCTGTGTGTGTGTGTGTGTGGAGACGCCTGTGTGTGTGTTACCTGTGTGTGTGTGTGGAGACGCCTGTGTGTGTGTGTGGAGACGCCTGTGTGTGTGTTACCTGTGTGTGTGTGTGGAGACGCCTGTGTGTGTGTGTGTTACCTGTGTGTGTGTGTGGAGACGCCTGTGTGTGTGTGTGGAGACGCCTGTGTGTGTGTTACCTGTGTGTGTGTGTGGAGACGCCTGTGTGTGTGTGTGTGTTACCTGTGTGTGTGTGTGGAGACGCCTGTGTGTGTGTGTGGAGACGCCTGTGTGTGTTACCTGTGTGTGTGTGTGTGTGTGTTACCTGTGTGTGTGTGTGGAGACGCCTGTGTGTGTGTGTGGAGACGCCTGTGTGTGTTACCTGTGTGTGTGTGTGTGTGTGTTACCTGTGTGTGTGTGTGTGTGTGTGTTACCTGTGTGTGTGTGTGTGTGTGTGTGTTACCTGTGTGTGTGTGTGTGTGTGTGTTACCTGTGTGTGTGTGTGTGTTACCTGTGTGTGTGTGTGTGTTACCTGTGTGTGTGTGTGTGTGTGTGTGTTACCTGTGTGTGTGTGTGTGTGTGTGTGTTACCTGTGTGTGTGTGTGTGTGTGTGTGTGTGTTACCTGTGTGTGTGTGTGTGTGTGTGTGTGTTACCTGTGTGTGTGTGTGTGTGTGTGTGTGTGTGTTACCTGTGTGTGTGTTACCTGTGTGTGTGTGTGTGTGTGTGTGTTACCTGTGTGTGTGTGTGTGTGTGTGTGTTACCTGTGTGTGTGTTACCTGTGTGTGTGTGTGTGTGTGTGTGTGTTACCTGTGTGTGTGTGTGTGTGTGTGTGTGTGTGTTACCTGTGTGTGTGTGTGTGTGTGTGTTACCTGTGTGTGTGTTACCTGTGTGTGTGTGTGTGTGTGTGTTACCTGTGTGTGTGTTACCTGTGTGTGTGTTACCTGTGTGTGTGTGTGTGTGTGTGTTACCTGTGTGTGTGTGTGTGTGTGTGTGTGTGTGTTACCTGTGTGTGTGTTACCTGTGTGTGTGTTACCTGTGTGTGTGTTACCTGTGTGTGTGTGTGTGTGTGTGTGAAGACGCTCGCCCTTGTCTTTAGTGCAGCTCCCTGAGTGGAGGCAGACAGCCACACTGATTGGCCGAGTTCACCTGCAGGCTTCAGTTACAGCTGCACTGATTGGCCGAGTTCACCTGCAGGCTTCAGTTACAGCTGCACTGATTGGCTTTTGGCGCTAAGCTCTTTGTTGAGAAATGTAATTTCCCAAGGTCATACCAGAGACCTTTCTGAGCAATGTCACGCCCGGTGAATGCTAATGTTGAGGCAGGGAGTGGGAGAGAGAGAGACAGTGAGTGTCATTCAGAAGGAGAGCAAAGAAGATGAGAGATGTCATCATCATCATCATCATCATCGTTCACCACAGAAATAATGAATTCCTAATTTCTGTTCTGTACCGCTCCCTTAACAAAGAGCACTCCACAGGGCCCGTCATACTGAGCCTGTTTCAGGGAAACGCCGTTTTAAAGAGCCTTTCTGGGAGACGCACTTTTTGTAATGAGGGTTATTAAATTAAAAATAGCGAGTCATTATGCTCTGTTTATCCATTATTCTCTGGAGCTATCTTTGAATTTATACGCAGAACTATTACGGGTGAAATAAAGTACATGTAAACCAGCCTGCATTCATTATAATTTAATCACAAAAAAACCATGTTTTCAGTGAAATGTTTGCATTTGCTGAAAGCCTCAAAAGACAGGAAATTAAAGTGATCAGCCTTAACGCTAATATCAGCCTGTTTCCATCAAGGTATCAGCACAGATCTCCGACAACATGCTAGATCCTGGGGTGCAGTTAATAGCACTGTGTGTGAGTGAATGGGTTTTTGTGTGTGTGTGTGTGTGTAAGAAAGAGTAAATGGTGTTCCTGCCTCAAATCCAGAGTTTATCTGTGGTGGACTAGAAGTTCCGGAATAGTACAGATATATCTGCAAATGCCTGTTAGTTTCATGAGTATTGTCAACGTATATGTATACCTGGCACTTATCCCTGGTTATGGGTATGCACTTTGCACTTTGTTGTACGTCGCTCTGGATAAGAGCGTCTGCCAAATGCCTTTACTGTAATGTAATGTATACATACTGATACGGATGTCGGCTGCTTGTGATATTGATCAGACAGTAATTGTTTTTCTGTTCTGTGTAATTAGTATCTTCTTTGAGACGCTACAGAATGGTGTATTTCCCTTGTCTCTACACCTCCTGTGTGCCCTCTCTCTGATATTTTGGGGTGTCTCTCCCGCTTTGCCTTGACGAGGCCCAGCCCCGCTGGCCGTGTTAAAAATAGCTCCACGCTAATCTGTCTTAAAATGAAAGTACCTTTTGTGCCCGTCACGAAGAGAAAAAAAAAAAAAAAAAGCTGAATTATTTATGGGATTAAAAAAGTCGGCACTAAACTGCGCTAAGTCTGCGTTAAACTGACGTGTGCGCTGTCACAGGTCGCAGAACACGCGTGTCCGGCTGACGAGGTGGAGGCAGAGCGTGTTCTCCTTAAAGACACGCTTAAACGGACGTTGGAGCGTGTGAGTGAAACGGATCAGGGCAGGGAGTCGATGTGACGGACGTCTGACGTGCAGGGGGAAGAATGCACTACATGCAAGGATATTGATTGGAGGGTAATGGAACATTGGCTGACATTTGAGTGACAGACACGCCCATTGGTACACGATGATTCGATTTTCAACAAAATTCTGATCGTTAAATCAAATCGTAGAATTTCAATCAATTTTGTGCATCTTTTTTATATGTATGTGAATGTATTTTTTATTGCTGTTTCCCCAACTGTGGTTCAGATCTCACAATCTGTGTGTTGTGATGTGTTTTATTCGTAAAAGGACTGTGGATGTTGATTTTACGGTAAATATTGTCAGAAGAAAAAAAACAATAAATTGCCGATCATGTAATTTCGTTAGGCTTAATATAAAATGCAATTCTAAAGTTCTTAATACTATATTGTTATACAGAGAGAGAGAGAGATAAGCTAATTTCATGTGGCTTCTTGTAAAGTCTGAACTTTACTGGAGAATAGTTAGTGTTGTAGTGATGTGCCCCCGGTGTGGATGTGAAGTCTGGTTCAGTTCTCTGTTGGGCTCGTTTCAGTGAGTGATGTCTGCGTGGGTGCCCCCGTTCCGTGCAGGTGCAGGTTCAGGTGCAGGTGTAGGTGCAGGTTCAGGTTCAGGTGCAGGTGCAGGTTCAGGTGCAAATTCAGGTGCAAATTCAGGTGCAGGTGCAGGTGTAGGTTCAGGCGCAGGTTCAGGTGCAGGTGCAGCTCTGCCTGCAGGGCACTGTGCTGTTTCTCCAGAATGTTCTCCCTGTACGCACACGCCTGGCGCACCTTCAGTAGTGAAGTGTTGCATTAACACCTTCACACGACCCGGCTTGTTTCCACGCCGATAATGAGAGAGCTCTTTTCCCCACGTCTCCCAACAGGAAATCCAGAAACAGAAAGTTCCTTTTAAAAGGTCATTATGTATGGCTTTTATTTTTTTCCTAGTTACATTTTCTCATTTGCACTTTGTTTACTTTGTGAAATTATGGCAAATGATATCCCATATGGAAGAAACTAGGACAACTAGTTCATAATATGTAAACCTTCGTATTTGAAATACACATTTCACTAATTAATTTTTAGTTTATTTATTTCCAATTTAGCTTCCTTTGGAAATTGTGTGGCTTTGTCTCAGTGTTGGCCGTGTGTTAGATCACCGGGCTTGTAGAGGTTGCAGGTTTGATTCCCCAGTCCGGCATACTCTAGCTGTGCCACAGATCGAAGGGACTTAACCTGCATTGCTTCAGTAGAAACCCCAGCTGTATAAATGGATTGTGTGGGAAAGGCATTTAAATAAGATTATCTGCTAAATGCTGAAATTAGATTTAACCGCAGAGTGTCAAGCCGAAGTCCCAGGGGGCCGCAGTGTCTGTGGGATTGCGTGGCTTTCCTCCAATCAGCTGCCAATTAAGGCCTTCATAACAACACTGCAAAAAGTGACTGTCTAATTGTTTTAGTCTTAAGATTGTATTTGTTCTCTCTGAAGTAGAACGTTGTTGTCGTCGTTACAGTTCTGGTGCGTACGGCGGCATCCGTGTGTGCTACGTTATACACACCAAGAACGAGGAGGGTCGTTTAGTTCTCATTCTCGGTCTGGACGGGCCTTCACAGTGTATATTTAAACGCAGTCTCGACTATAGACTTCCCACTGAGGCACTATACCTCAATAACAGCACCCCCCCCGTACAGGTGTCCACCTGTGTCCCAGGCAAACAGGCGTGTGCCAAGCTGTCACTGTCTTGCCAGTATTTCCTGTGACCCTCCCCCCGCTCAGCGGTCGCCTGGTAACGGGCCCATGCCCCGTTTGGTGGCGCTGCCAGCACTCTCTCAGGGAAACTGGCAGCGGTTCGTGCCAACAGGTCCTGGCGTAGAACGGCCCCAGGACAGGGCCCAGGGGCATGCCAGCACAAAGCCACATTCCTCTGCTTCCTCTGCATTTCTGTCCTCAGTTATTCTCTTCTCTGAGTATTTCTCTTCTCTGCAGAACGTCCCACCAAAAGTTAAGACGTCTAATTAATGTCAGTCATGGTGGTCGAAGTGACATCAATTAGTCTGGCAGAAATGTATGTAACACAGATACTGGGCACGTTTTAATCTGACAGCGGACAACTGTTGGAGTCGATTTGACTACATTTACTGTATATTTAAACTAGCTGTTCATGACGTTTGCATCGTATTTCAGTATAGCGTTTGAACTGATTGAACTGTGAAACTTGAAAAAAGTTCAGTAAAACTGTTGATGAAAATGTATTCACCATCAAAACAAACCAAACCAAACACTGCTGGGTAGTTAAACACTAACTGAAAATTGTGCCGATAGAGGGATTATTATTATTGGCAACAAAAACATCACACAGAATATAGATCTGCTCCTGAAGTTGTATATTATTGGCATTTTGGCAGACGTTCTTATCCAGAGCGATGTACAGTTGATTAGACTAAGCAGAAGACAATCCTCCCCTGGAGCAATGCAGGGTTTAGGGCCTTGCTCAAGGGCCCAACGGCTGTGCAGATCCTATTGTGGCTACACCGGGGATCGAACCACCGACCATGCGTGTCCCAGTCATTTTCTATGTGTGTGAATACATCTTAACTGTGTGGTAATTATTTGTAATCACACAGTGATAGAGTCCTGGATATGTGTGTTTTTCAGCTGATGTAATTTAAAGCGCATTGGTAGATTTTAATTTAAAAAACCTCGGCGTTGGATACTGCTTGTGTTCAGTCTGAGAGCTGTTGGCAGAGATCCTCCTCTTGTCGAGATACTGAGGAAGATTATGCATTGAGCAGCGGCCACCCCGGCGGATAACCTTAGTACCTGTGCAATCAGGATCTTAGATTGGCACTCAGGAAGTGGCTCCGGAGTGCGGGATATCTTTTCAGATATTCATTATCTTTCGCTCTCGTGTTCCATGCAAAATGGGCCCTTCTCCCGTCCGGTGCAGCTGCCATCTTGTGGGTTTGATTGAATTTGAGAACTGCGCGGGTTTGTCGCGCGTACTGTGGTTCAGGCCGTCGGGATCAGGATTCTGCTGCGAAAAGAAAAATAAAATCTATCAGTTTATGCAAACGACGCCGTGGGACATTTACATACCTCTGTCCTGATGGATCTCATTTTAAATCTCATCTCGTTTTCACAAAGCGTTCCGGAGAATCCTGCTTTTAAAATTCACATGTTTTTAATTGAAATTATAGAACGGCTACAATAATATCGTAGCACAGCGCTCTGCTGCATCTGGCAATAAATATTCGGATATGCTGTATGAACAAAGGCTTATTAATGTGGAGGGTTATAAGTACACTGATCTGCACGGTATCGGGCCTGGTCAGAGGCTGAGTTTGCACACCGTATTACTGACCCGCTAATTCCAGCATTGTGGATCAGAAATCCACGCGTTGGTTCTGAGCCTCAGCGAGTCGTATTTGCTTCACGCGTTTCAGCGACACCGTGCGTGATTCACAGTGACGGGCGGAACGGATTTCGGTAATGAGGTCACGTCGGGCCCATGGGCCAACCTGGACCAGTGTTCCCTGGGAAAATCATCCCTGCAGAACTTACACACTTACCCTGTGTCAGTGAGGCGGTACTGTGGTGTGTAGCGTGTAGCCTGTAGCCTGTAGCGTAGTGGTTAAGGTAAAGGACTGGGACACGCAAGGTCGGTGGTTCTAATCCCGGTGTAGCCGCAATAAGATCCGCACAGCCGTTGGGCCCTTAACCTGGAGCAAGGCCCTTAACCCTGCATTACTCCAGGGGAGGATTGTCACCTGCTTTGTCTAATCAACTGTACGTTGCTCTGGATAAGAGCCAATAATGTAATGTAATGTGAAACATTGCTTTGTTACTTAATGAAAGAAAGGGGTGGGGTGGGGGGATCTGTGGACTCGATCTCTCTCCTGCTGTTTCTATTAAAAATATTTCTCCAACAACATGCACTTTACAGAGAATATACCCCAGGTGCACTGTGTTTCATTTCCGACAAGCTCACGGAAATGGCATTTCTAAGCGCTTTTATCCAAAGTGAGCATTGATTAGACTAAGCAGGGGGAAATCGCCCCCTGGATCAATGTGGTTTAAGTACCCTGGTTAAATAAATATAGATAAATAACTAAACTCACAATCCAATTTTTACGTATTCAAATTAAGCGGTCCTAATATTTGATTTAAATGACTCAGGTTTGTCCTTGTATGCTGCAAAACAGAAATGGGATTATGTTCATTTTATTGAGCGAGGCCCTTAACCCCACGTTGCTCCAGTGGGGATTGGCCCCTGCTGAGTTTAATCAACTTAAGTTTGGAAGTCGCTTTGGATATTGTATATATTGTAATATGGTTATGGCACACAACCCAGAAGATGCCCCCACCACACTCACATGCATTCTAAAGTCAAACAGTGTGAGAAGAACCGTCTGCTCTCCATTCTTACATAAATTATTTCATACATTCACAAAATATTAAAGCCCATACTGGGAAATTTTATTCCTAAAATGCAGCATGAATTGAATATTGGGATATTCTTCTCCTCACTGCATAATTTATGGATTCTTTCTTTGATGATATTTTATTAAAACGGTGAGGGTTGTGAACTTGGGAGAGGGGTGAACTGATTCTTTGCGAAGGCTAAATTAGTTTTCTCTTTTAAAAACGCTCCCGACTCCAGCAGCAGTGTTCACGCCACATGTTTGTCTTCTCTTTGATTTTCCCAAAGAGCTCAATGAGCGGTCTTAAGGCTTGCGTGATTAAACTGAAAACAACTTCAGTCTGCTTTCATTGACCTGAATATGCCCATAAACTAGCTCTGTGCATTTGTCGGAAACTTGGGGAATATCTTTTCAGTCATCAGAAGAACAAGCGTCCAAGATCCAGAGGTTCGGTTTGCTGTGGTGCTCAATATTACCACGTCAGACAGCATTGTTGCTTGACTCGAGGTAAGCGTCTTTCTCCAAAATATGATCACCAATGTCCACAGATCGGGTATTCACTGGGCATCGCTGTAAACGGGCGTGTGTGCTCAGTCAGCCTGCCCCGTGTAAGTAATGGTTAAACAATAAACAAATGAGACGTAGGAACTCCACCAATCGTGTAGCGCATTACTGGCAACAACGGCGATGATGATTGGTGGACCCTGTGTGAATTACCAGGACCTAGCCAGAGCGTATCCACCAATCACCATCAGCATTGCTCTGACCATTGGCACTGCTACCAGCTTATACTTCTGTGTGATTGGTGGAGCTCGACCATAATGATGATGTCATGACATCGTCTCAGAAATAAAGGTACATTTTTGTTCTTTCAGGAACACATTAGCTGAATGTACTCTGAATGATACAATAATGAGTACCTTTTAACAGCAAAGGAAAGTATTGATTATTTATTAAAACCCGTGGCGAGGAGTACAATTTCATGCACCTATAGGGTACCACCCCTGTCAAGCTTTTGTAGCTACCTTTTAGGCACTTCTTCTTCTCAAAGTGTAGAGTGCTCTTTGATTTATAAGCTTGGTGAAAGTATAACGCAGTGAAGTCTGCCCTCAGAACTCTGTCCCTCAGTGACTGCGCTGTGAATCATGAGCTCTCGTTTCTCTCTTATACATATTTATACATATTTCATATTTCATATTTCAAACTACCTTTCAGAAGGCTATGAA
This sequence comes from Conger conger, assembly GCF_963514075.1. Classification (NCBI taxonomy): domain Eukaryota; kingdom Metazoa; phylum Chordata; class Actinopteri; order Anguilliformes; family Congridae; genus Conger; species Conger conger. Next base: position 5,458,465 of record NC_083768.1, on the reverse strand, counting down.
TTATCACCATCGCTGCCCGTCAAACGCCAGGGCCCATTGTACACACACACACACACGCACACACACACTGACACAGACACACACATACACACACACGCACAAACACACACTCACACATGCACACGCACACACACACAGACACTGACACAGACACACATACACACGCACACAGACACACACACACACACAGACAGACACGCACAGTCATACACACACGCAAACGCAGGCACAAACTAACAAATAAACGAAAGCCGCGATCGGTTAATCAGCTGCGCTGTGGATACTGTTTCCAGACGCGCCGGCGTTGACATTCCGCCATCTTAAAATGCCAGCTGACGCTCCCATTACAGGCGTGTCATTGGCCGTTTGTGTGACGGGGGAGGGGGTTGGGGAGGGCTCGTAACGCGGGGTAACGGGGGCAGAGACTCGAGCGGTGGAGCAACACAACAGTGTGACACAAGAACACAACAGTGTGACACAAGAACACAACAGTGTGACACAGGAACACAACAGTGTGACACAAGAACACAACAGTGTGACACAGGAACACAACAGTGTGACACAAGAACACAACAGTGTGACACAGGAACACAACAGTGTGACACAAGAACACAACAGTGTGACACAGGAACACAACAGTGTGACACAAGAACACAACAGTGTGACACAGGAACACAACAGTGTGACACAAGAACACAACAGTGTGACACAAGAACACAACAGTGTGACACAGGAACACAACAGTGTGACACAAGAACACAACAGTGTGACACAAGAACACAACAGTGTGACACAGGAACACACAACAGTGTGACACAAGAACACAACAGTGTGACACAGGAACACAACAGTGTGACACAAGAACACAACAGTGTGACACAAGAACACAACATTGTGACACAAGAACACAACAGTGTGACACAAGAACACAACAGTGTGACACAAGAACACAACAGTGTGACACAAGAACACAACATTGTGACACAAGAACACAACAGTGTGACACAAGAACACAACAGTGTGACACAAGAACACAACATTGTGACACAAGAACACAACATTGTGACACAAGAACACAACAGTGTGACACAAGAACACAACAGCGACACACAAGAACACACAACACTGACACAGGAACACACAACAGTGTGACACAAGAACACAACAGGGTCACACAAGAACACAACAGGGTCACACAAGAACATAACAGCGTCACACAAGAACACACAACACTGTGACACAGGAACACACAACAGTGTCAGACAGGAACATACAACAGGGTCACACAAAAACAATTATTATTTCTCAATTACTGTGTTCAGCCAACATACTTAACATTTACAAGCATTCGTTTTTGTTCCTTCCTCATCAAAATTAATGTAAACATTTTGATCGCTTTTTCACACTGTATTTATTTTAAAAGAATACAGGAAGAGAGAAAATCCTACACTGTGCAGTGTACTGTGCAATCATGTGCAGTTGTGTCTGTGCTGTTTGCCCTCTTTGTCATCATGGGACGCACTGGAAATGAAATAGATTTCTGTGTCTTGTATTCATTGCTTATTGCAGCACTGTATCGACCACGTTTGGTTGGAGGACTGAATTAGTGCAGGGAGAGAGTGGTAATGATCTACAGTATGAGTAAATCTTTGTAAATGCAGTTACAGAAACATCTCAGTCCACTTCTCTGGATTTACACGCAGGTTTAGAGAAGTAAATTACAGTGTAGCGGAAGTGCTAAAAGACATTCTGAGATCTAAAAGGCAGGGACCCAGTCACACACGTGTGATTAGCATGTGGGAAGGTTCACAACAGCTGCTAGGTACACTGTAGACCAGAATAAAATACAAATACAAGGGAATGTGTACTAATAGGATTCTAGGATAGAAGAACAGCATAACGCACACACACGTACACACACACACAACAGAATTCTCTGGGTAAGAGCGTCTGCCAAATGACTGGAATGTAATGGCTGTGCTGTGCTGTGCTGTAATGGGATGTGATGTAAACACGGGGCTAGTTCACCACAGTTATCTCATTAACAGAGAGACCTGATGGTGGTGATGTGTGACCCAGAACTGGGCCCCAGTTTGGGCGGGGGCTAGGGGGGCCCCTCACACCCCTGCCGGGTATCTTCACGGTTCACATGGCCTCATCCCGTCCCCTCAGAGCAGATCCAGTTCTGTCTCGTCTGCAGTCTGAACCCTCCTCCGTCACCTCGGTAACTCAGCCCGGTCAAGGGCCGCCATTTTGTTTCCGGGCCAAACAAAATGGCGCCTGGCCTCGGCGTGAGATTGAGCCGTAATCACACACCGACGGTTCCGGTGTTCCTTACGCTCTGCAGGAACGCAAATCAGACGACACGCTGACGGTTCTGGTGTTCCAGGAACGCTAGTGGTGACGAGTTGTGATGGCTGTTTAGCGTTCTTATCATTTCAGCTTAGAAAACCGGGAAAAAGGCGTCTACTCTGCCTCGTCTACTCTGCCTCCGTGTCTCGGAGAGAAGGCATGTAGCCTCCCGACAGGCTTTTGTCCACGCTGGGAAATGACCGTGGGACTGAAAGCTTTAATATGAGACTGATTGTTGTCTGATAGTGACCTTGAATGCGCCATCCGTCGGCCATAAATATTTTAATTTGTTTTTTGTTCGCGGAGAGGCTGGTTTGATTCAGCAGGCAGGTGCCCCAGGTCCTCAGCAGAGTGCACTTTCAGCGCTGAGAGATCACGTCCGTGTTTCTGAAGAGCAGGTTCTCCATCCGCGTGCCTTCCGTTTACTCAACATGGTGACACAACGGAGTAGAGATGAGCCTTCACAACCTGCAGTAATCCTGTAGCCATTCTGTAGCCATTCTGTCCGTCAGTGCGAAGAGTTTATTCAGTCATTTTTTTTTGGCCGTTTCTATTGTTATTTTCCTAAGTTACTCTGAAGTGTGAAGTTGATTGCAGAAGCACCATTATGGAATGAATTGTCTTAAGCTGTGATGGGGGTTAAAAGAAGAGTCTGGCTTTAATGGAAATCTGTTCTTCATGAGCCTCTCTGCTGCTATATTAATGAAATAGATCAAAGAGAAGGGATTTGTGTCAGCTTTTACAAACAAGCCAACCACCCCTTCACAACAACAGATTTCCTCTCTGTGTTATTAACGACAGAAGCGGTAGAATAAAGTAGATTTAAGTGTGGAGTGTAGGGAACCCTTATTTGTTGGCGTGTGAAAAGTTTAGAAGTAATAAAGAAGAAATCTAATGATTTATGAAAAACAAAGGCGCGTGTTTTTTTTTAAAATTACCTTGCAAGGTTGAGTAATCTAAATGAAATATCGGGGAGCTGGAAGGCTTTAAAAATGGAATTGAAAGTTCTGGTAACCCTAATGTTCCACTCTCAACTTCCAATCTCAACTCAAGTCACACGTTTTTATTTTTTAAGGGACAGCTGAACTCTGCTAATGTCTACGTCCTGTTTTTTTTTAAAGCAGAAACACCAGAGAAAAGGGTTATTTGTAGGCCTCCTTCAGACAAAACCGTGGAAAGAACAAACTCGTGACCTGTTTTACCCCATCTGCTTTAGGTCACCTGACATGATTTCTGGAGTCAAAAAATGTAAGCTTCCACAAAATAGTGTGCAGCAAAATCTAACAGGGTTTATATGTCTCCAGTCGAGACACTACGCACTATATTTCTGTCAACGGTATGCTATCAGTGATGTTACACTTAGCATGTTTCTGTGTATATTTTTTTCATTGCTGTTATTAACATTACTAAGTTGCTTACAGGCCAGACGTCTGTAGTCACATTAAATATAATACTCTACTTGTGTACATCTGAAGTTTGAGTCCTAAATGCCGACCTGGGTACGTTTTTCCGAGTAAATTTCCTGAACGTGTTTTCATGAGATCTAATTCGATACCGTGTAATGGAAGAAAATGTTTTAAGGAGGTTTCTGCGTGTCTGTATTAAGTATGGTGGAGTGTCTTCTCCCCGTTTTCAGCTGAGAGGTAACGGGCCCGACCTCCTTAATTGCGTTCGGGTCATCTTCGTCACGCTCTCCGGCTCATATTCCTCACGGCTCTTACTGCAGTCTCAGTTACTTGAGGCAGTGCGGCCGTTTAGGGGGGAGAGAAAAACATCTGAACAGATTGAATGCCCAAACGTTGGTATCCGAAATTAAATTAATGCAAGTGAGACTAAAACAATATCTAATTAAAACCACTTGAAAAACGACTCGGAAATTGGTTTCGACATCGGCGACTTGCCGGCTGTCACAAGCGTTGCCGGGCGTTGAGGTGTTTTTAACAAACACGAACGCGTGCGGAGGCAGACAGGGCAGGGACGGAAAACGCAGCTTTCATTCAGTGGACGTTGATGCTCTCGTTCTTTTTTTCCCTACCCTTTTGTTCTCCTCAAACAATTCGTTTCTATTATGACAGAGCGTCATTGTTTGATGCATTTTTGTCATTTACGACGGCAGTGCACACTGCGATATCTTTTCATCTGCCTCGTGGTTCTCGTAATTTGATCAGTAATCTGATTCAAATCTGTACGCATTGTTGGGTTGCGGGTTGTAAGAAATTGGGTTATGTTGAGAGTGGAGCATTGTGGGTAATACTTGCGTTGCCGGTCTTAAATGCGCGCCGGATTACGATCCCGGCTTGGAAAGTTACTTGGTACTTGTGAACACGGGCTGCTGCCTTGTCAATGTTGAAAAATGGTCGATGTTGAAACGGGGCCATTTTGTTTCCCTTCTGGGCTCTTAGCACATTAAGCTAACATGAAGCAGAAATGAGGTAATGTTCGTTCCTCTGACAAATGGCACGCTCATTTCTTGAATAAGAAAAGTAGTCACTGCCAGTGTCTGTGTGTATTTCATTCAGACCATGAAAAATAGATTATTTTATCATTATTGCTTGCGGCATGTTTTGTATCATTAAATAAACGCACACACACACACACACACACACACACACACACACACACACACTCTTGCGCACACGCACACATGCGCACACATACACACACAATCACATTCCAGTCTCTTGGACAATTTCAGTCAGCAAAATGAAAACATGCACTCACTGAGCACTTTATTAGGAACACCTGTACACCTACATATTCAAGCGATTATCTGATCAGCCAATCGTGTGGCAGCAGTGCAATGCAGAAAATCACGCAGATACGGGTCAGGAGCTTCAGATAATGTTCACGCCAAGCATTAAAATTGGGGAAAAAATGTGAGCTCAGTGATTTCGACCTTGGCATGATTGTTGGTGCCAGACAGGCTGGTTTGAGTAGTTCTGTAACTGGAGATCTACTGGGCTTCAATTTCCATGCCTAATGGAATAGTGCATGAAATGTCAAGTGCCTCACTACAGATGGATCCAAATACTAATTAGACCGCATTAGGGCTAGTGCAGAATTTAGAGAACGTGAGAGGGTTCAGCTCGTTAAAGACTCGTTGTGTTTCCTTCATCTGACGGATGGCTATTTTAACTGCCCCGCCCCTTCGACGCGTTCACATGCAAATGCTGTAAAAGCAGAAACCAGGTGCCCGTGGTATGCCACATACTGTAGTCTCATTAGCCGCAGCAGTGTGACTCCGTTGTTCAGTAATATCGATGTGAAATGGCTCTTTAGAATATACTAAAGAGCCATAAGTATGTAATAACTGCAGTTAAGTGGGGGGGGTTGTGTTTTTTCAGTATGATAGCTGTTCAGCTTGGGTGGCAAAGTTATGGACAAATATCGATTGAATCCAGTCTTAAGTTAAGGGCGGGTATTGATTGAATCCAGTCTCAAGTTAAGGGCGGGTATTGATTGAATCCAGTCTCAAGTTAAGGACGAGTATTGATTGAATCCAGTCTCAAGTTAAGGGCGGGTATTGATTGAATCCAGTCTCAAGTTAAGGGCGGGTATTGATTGAATCCAGTCTCAAGTTAAGGGCGGGTAATTGAAGTTTTCGGGGTTTAGACGGGGCTCTGGGTTGTGGCTCTGTGTGACTCTAATCCCACATCGTGCTGCTTTCCCTCCACAGATCGGCAGAAGGACAGACTGGAGAAGGAGACGGGCGTGAGGATCCTGGAGGTGGGAATTACTGAGGTAAGCAACAGGCTCCGCCCCTGTCTGAGAAACAGGCTCCGCCCCTATCTGAGAAACAGGCCCCGCCCCTATCTGAGAGACTGGCTCCGCCCCTATCTGAGAAACAGGCCCCGCCCCTATCTGAGAAACAGGCTCCGCCCCTATCTGAGAAACTGATACTGCTGCTAATACTACTACTGTAGTATTAATAATGATCATATTGATTAACCAAAATTTGTTTGATCAATCAGTATTTTTCATATAAAAATATAACTCCTTACAGCTGAAATATAACTCCTATAGCTCAGAACAGCTCACAGCAGCAGAGTGCTGAAATGCACTCTCACCAAACTTCCTATAATCACTCAATAATGATGTACAAGTATATGAATATACATGCATTATATACCTATTGTATTCGTATTACATGTATATGACACTGTAACATTCATTTATTTGCTACTTGTATATAATAATTATAACAATAATAAGGAAAACCTGCATCAGTTTATCAGAATTATTGTGTGTGCCATCTCCACTCCACATTTCCAGCTGTGTAATTGTAAAGACTATTTAATTAAAATGTTATTAGTTAGAGAGCCTTTTCTCTCCCTGGTGCAATTTGTGCAGTCATTAAGCATTTAAGATGAATAATAATAAAATATTCACACTGCAAAGGAGTATCATTTCATGAGCTGTACGTGCGTCGTAAGACGTGAATATTGCAGAGGACGACGAGCCGTCTCTTCTGCTCAAACGTAGTCCGTTTTAATCAGGAGACTCGCTGTTTAGTAAGCAATTAGCATGCCTTTATTTCGCCTCAGCGTGTTAGCGGAGGACCGCTACACTGCCTGTCTGATCAGATCCACTGGGAAGTATATTTAGCAATGATTGCTGAAGATTTCTGGCTGGGATGTCTGGAGAACTCCTGTCACCTAAAGTATTATCATTCTGAAAAGCGCTTTTCCCCGAGAGAGGCCGACTGAGCTTATTCAACACATCCTACCAAGCAATGTTTTCTTTTCTTTTCTTCTCTTCACCTTGACCTTGGCAGCTTTTATCAGTTAATTAGCGGTGAAAAGATTGCACTGTTTCTATGGGGATACGAATGTTTATCCGTCTCTAAAAAACCAACGTGTGCGTTCTCCCAAAGCACGAATAAAGTCCTATCTACAAGCGGCACATTTGGACTTGATCCGGTTTGGTCATTTTATCACGTTGAGGAGGTCAGATCGGTCTGAATACTGGGGGGCGCTTTTGTGCAAAACTTCTCGAGAAAACGGTTCGTTGTCAGGCTCAAATTCAGAAAAGTGGCGTGGGGAGTTGCGTTCTCGTCACGAAGGTACTGGTAATAACGGAATGACGCTCGACGCTCATCTGGATCAAACCGAGCTTCTCTCAGCGTCTCTCCTCCCTCACTGCCTCCCAGAGTGACACGCGTACGTGTGGATGAAGCGTTCACAACCGAGCGGATCAATCGCACCGTACGGAAATGACCACAGTACGGCACACGTTCCCTTCCGTTGCAGGAGAGAGCAGAGAGCGGAGAGGTAGCACATTCCCTTTTCATATTTCTCTGGAGTTTTGATTATTCAGCCTACATATATGAATAAATATCATAAATGCGTTTTTAAAAATTCAACGTCCCTGAACACTAGAAACACAAAGCTACCGCTCGGGTGAACAAAACTGTCTATTATCTGGGCCGAATGTTGAGATCGGTGCGAATCCTCCGGTGTTAAGAGTGTCAGTGCCGCAGGAAGCTGCCATAATTGAGTGATGACGGCCTTAATGGGCCTGGGCCCCTCTGGAGCGCCGTGTCAATGTCGGAATGTCAGAGCCGATTGGCTCCTCTGTTTCCCTGCATCCTCCCGGGAATGCCGGAGATGGAGAATCCCAGTTGGGAAAGAAGAGTCGTCATTAGAAAGCCTCCTGTAATAACACAAGCCTTTGACTCCAGACTTTCGCACTCTTTCTTTGTAGCACATACCCTGTGACAGAAGGTGTGGTACAGTAGACCATTGGCCAAATATTCGCCAATCTACGATTTAGTGAATGTATACTGGGGGCAGCCTGTATCCTAGTGGCTAAGGTACATGACTGGGGCAGCCTGTAGTCTGGTGGCTAAGGTACATGACTGGGGCAGCCTGTAGGCTAGTGGCTAAGGTACATGACTGGGGCAGCCTGTAGTCTGGTGGCTAAGGTACATGACTGGGGCAGCCTGTAGCGTAGTGGCTCAGGTACATGACTGGGGCAGCCTGTAGCCTAGTGGCTAAGGTACATGACTGGGGCAGCCTGTAGTCTAGTGGCTAAGGTACATGACTGGGGCAGCCTGAAGCCTAGTGGCTCAGGTACATGACTGGGGCAGCCTGTAGCCTAGTGGCTAAGGTACATGACTGGGGCAGCCTGTAGTCTAGTGGCTAAGGTACATGACTGGGGCAGCCTGTAGCCTAGTGGCTAAGGTACATGACTGGGGCAGCCTGTAGTCTAGTGGCTAAGGTACATGACTGGGGCAGCCTGTAGCCTAGTGGCTAAGGTACATGACTGGGGCAGCCTGTAGTCTAGTGGCTAAGGTACATGACTGGGGTAGCCTGTAGCCTAGTGGCTAAGGTACATGACTGGGGCAGCCTGTAGCCGAGTGGCTAAGGTGCATGACTGGGGCAGCCTGTAGTCTAGTGGCTCAGGTACATGACTGGGGCAGCCTGTAGCCTAGTGACTAAGGTACATGACTGGGGCAGCATGTAGCCTAGTGGCTAAGGTACATGACTGGGGCAGCCTGTAGCCTAGTGGCTAAGGTACATGACTGGGGCAGCCTGTAGTCTAGTGGCTAAGGTACATGACTGGGGCAGCCTGTAGCCTAGTGGCTCAGGTACATGACTGGGGCAGCCTGTAGTCTAGTGGCTAAGGTACATGAGTCCGGAACATTGGCGGTTGAAGCCCCGGTGGAGCCATGATGAGATCTGCACAGCCGTTGGGCCCTTGAGCAAGGCCCTTAACCCTGCATTGTTTGAGGGAGATTGTCCCCTGCTTAGTTAAATCAACTGGTTGCTTTGGATAAAAGCGTAAGCTAAATAACTAATGAATTATTTTTAATTATTTGTTTATAATTTAACATTAAGAATGCCGGTGTGGTGCTGCCGATTGGCTATTTTGTGTTGCCATGGCTGGCTGTTGCCAAGGGTGGCTGTTGCCGAGGACAGCTGTTGCCGAGGTTGGCTGCTGTCCAAACATGCCCAACTGATTCCCCCCAAAAATAGGAGCCATTGAAAAAAAACTATATAAATATTTGATGAGTTGGCACTGTTTATTCTCCTGAATTAATAAGTATATAAATTGAATAAATCAATCCAAAGAAGGGAAAAAAAGCCTAAATGAAAAAGATGTTTGAAACGGATAGCTATGTATATAAGTGAATATGTGTTGGTTATACAGGTGAAACCAACAGAAGTAGGGTCACACCCAGAATAACTAGAGGAACTGCTGTCATTGAAGTTTCGATGAAAACATTTCAGTCAAGGCACCTTTTCTGAGCTGAATGGTCTGTTCTTGCTGTTATGTTACGTGTTGTGTGTCGTGTTGTGTTATGTCATGTTATGTCGTGTTGTTTTATTTTGTGTTGTTATGTTATCTTGTGTTATGTTGTGTCGTGTTATCTTTTATTATGTGTTGTGTTATGTGTTGTGTTATGTTGTTATGTGTTATGCTGTGTTATGTTATCTTGTGTTGTGTTAAGTTGTGTTGTGTTCTGTTATGTTGTGTTATGTTATCTTGTGTTGTGTTATGTGTAGTGTTATGTATTGTGTTAAGTTGTGTTGTTATCTTGTGTTAACACATCTGGCAACCCCCTGATACTTTCATACATCTGGCAACCCCTCAGTACCTTCATACATCTGGCAACCTCCCCGATACTTAACACGTCTGGCAACCCGGTGACTTAATGGAAGCAGAGGACAGTGCTTTGGAATGTCAGGGGCGGCCATTTTACTATTATCTGCCTTTAGGCCCCCCCCTCCCCACCCCCAATAAATTAATATGAAATATTTGTCCTCACGACTCCCTAATTGCTCACGATTACAACACTGCTGGGCTTCTAATTAATCTCCCTGCAAGACTAATAACAGGTTTTTTTTATTTATTATTATTCACTCACAGTAATGCGGTTTTTGAAGAAGTGAGGAAATAAATGAAAACATTTCCCGAGTAATTTAAATGAAATTGCTCGTTTGTAACTTCGTACGTCACATTCAAGAGATGGTCTCCGAATTTAAAATGAATAGATATAGAAATATACATTCACAGTGAAATTAATAAATGAATGTAAAAGCCGTGCAAGCATTTACATGATCCATTTGCTGGAGATAAAATGTCTTAACTACGTCCACCTCTGAATAGGATTATTGGCGCATCGAGCAGGAGGTGTTGCTTCCTTTGTCCCAGAACGTGATTGTCCGGCTCTGAACACGCTCTGCCCGTGCAGAACCACGGTTCCCTCCATCCGGTTCTCTGTGCTTCAGTTCTGAAACCCAATAAACTCGGGGGTGGTAAAAGAAGCTCCGGATGTGACATCACCAGCATTTTTTAAAATCTTCCGGAACGACCCATTCTTATGTGTTGCGTAGACCGAACTCCAGTCCTGGAGGGCCGGGGTGCTTCAGCACAGGAGACACATTTCTAAGTCTTTCATTGGCTAAAGAGACCACACACCTTGTTCTCAAGGCCTTAATTGGCTGCTGATTGAAAGGAAACCACAAATCCCAGCAGACACTGCGGCAATCCAGGACTGGAGTTTGACACCCCTGGCGTAGACTAGCATCATACTGTTTTTAAATTGGCTGTGTGAATTTAAAAGCAGAACATTTTAAAAAAATTTCCTAAATTAAGATTTCCTTTCCCCAAGCCTGCCGATTCCTCCTCTATTTGCCTCGATTTAATACAGGTTGTTGTATTTACGCCGAGCAGTCTGAAATCCTATTGTATGAATCCTATTGATTTTCCGAAACCAGGATCGCAAACGGCTAACGTGCTAACCACTACAGCTAACGTGCTAACAACGTGCTAACACTAACTACTAAATCAGGGGCGTGGTTAAACCTCTCCTCCAAACAGCCTCTTCTCCCGCCAGTTAAAGTCACAGTAGGTAATTTCGGACTTCTAACGGTCAAGAGAGGAATAGCAGCAACAAACACCTTCAAACCACAACACTGTTTATCCCTCCCCCCCCTTCTCTGTGAACGCGCTGACATTGAAACGCCATTGGCTGTGGCAATTAGAACCCATTTTCAACCAACGAGCTTGGATTATTGTACAGATATACAAGGGTGTTGGGCCGTCAACTACATATATTTTGAAACCCGAATTTAAGGACTATAAACACAGGCAGAGGGTGAGTCAACATGTCAGTGAGCCTTTGTCAATGATCGGAAGGGATTGCAATGGTCTTGTAACAATGTTTTAACACAAAAATCTTACCTATTGTACCTTTAAAGTCTAAATTTCCCATTATAAATCCCGGCAGGTCAGCAGGTGGTTTGTGAAAAGGGTTATGTTGTTGGCTCTCTGTGGAAGTGCGCACGTGTGCAGTGGTTTGGGCTGTGTCTCCCTCTGCAGACACGCTGTAATTACGGAGGTGTTGTGCCTCGTACTGTCGAGTGGGAGCGGACAGGCAGATGTGTCTGGGAGGAGGGGTTAGGTGACAGCACAGCTGCATGGCAGATTGCTAACATGGGCGGATAATGAGGGATGAACACCGGCAGCTGCCGAAGAGGGAAATCTCTTTTATATTCACGTCTGTTTCGTAATCGTGTGCATCGAGCACACGGGCCTCCATTTAACGCACGGGGGGGAGACTCTTTTATTTTTCGGGAGTCCCCCGTTCACTTTCGACAGCTGCTTCTGCCAGAACCCGTATAAGGTACAGAACACAAAACCTGCCTCACTCTACTCTGATTCCAGAACGCACTGAACATCTGCCTCATGCTACTCTGATTCTAGAATGCACTCAACAGCATTTGCCTGGCAGTGCCTGACTAATTCTCCTCTTAAAGTTTATTTTATTTTCACTTTCTTTTTTTTTCTTCTTTTTTTGCACGTGTGTATTTAAAGGTATATCAACCTCCCCTGGCCTTCACCTCTGGTGAGAACTCGCTTGGCTGTTAAATTGGGGGTGGGTGTAATCAATCACACAAACCTGAGGTGGTAATATCCGCTGAGCGTACAGCCGCGCTCCAAACGGAAGCCATCGCTCTTCCGTGTGAGAGCCGTCCGTCAGGCGTGTCGACGCGCCGTTCCGGGGCCTTTAATGGTGGGCCCGCTGTCAAGCTGAGACAAAGCTGGGCGGCCACGTTTCTTACGGCAGACCACCCCTTCTCCGGCAGGACTGCGGCCTGAACGCCACGTTAGTCCACATCACACGAGCGCTCCGTGTGTTGGAGTGCAAAATTACGAAAGAGGGTTGCCGGTTCGATCCCCCGCCCGGGCTGTGTCGAAGTGTCCCTGAGCAAGACACCTAACCCCCGAATGCTCCTGACGAGCTGGTTGGTGCCTTGCGTGGCAGCCAATCGTTGCTGGTGTGTGGGTGTGTGTATGAATGGGTGAATGAGAAGCATCAATTGTACAGCGCTTTGGATAAAGGCGCTATATAAATGCAGGGCTGATGAAATATAATGGTCATACACCTCATTACTAATGTGACTATTACAGAGATGCACGGTACATTTCTGTGTACAAGACGATAAAGGATGCAGCTTGACTTTCTATATCTATGTCGGATGTACAGGTAGGAGATGGGTGATCTTATTATTCAGGCTATTATGTACACCTACTTTGCGCATATAGCCTTGGATGGTATCTGAGCTAAATGAGATGCTCTGATCTCGTATCCCTTCACTTGTCTTTCATAATATTATTGTTTCTCGCCTTAATGTGTGTTTCAGTTTGACAGCTATAGAGGTGGCAGCAGTGATGTGCATGAAAGTGTGTGTGTATGTGTGTGTGTGTGTGTGTGTGTGTGTGTAACCGGCACTGAAGCTCCACCTATAAAGATACTATAAAGATTTGTATCTTCGGAGAACCACGGACAATCTACACTCTCCCAAACCCATAGTGGGGTTTGGACATGCCCGTTAGACACGGTTGGCTCAATTGGCTTTCTGTGGTTTTATGCTCTATTCGTTTAAGGTTTTGAATGCTGATTGAAATGACATGAGAGGAGGGAGAGAGTATATACAACCATACTCACCTTGTGTCAGTGTCCAGTGCAGGTTATAGAGTAGCCAGAATCAATGTTCAATCTTCTTGTCGGTCTGAGCTTTTTTTGCCTGAGTGAATTTTTGGAAGTGATCTATTTATGAATCTCACAATAATCTGAAAAATTATGAAAGAGGGAGGATATCCGTTTACTGACATAGGTTACTGACATTTAGTCCATATGGACGCACACATTCGATATTATTTGTCCCATACTATAGACTAAAACAACGTGATTTATATAGAGACGTTAATATCAAACGTTTTCCTTTTCTTCACGTCACATAAAGCGCAAAATGTTTTCCCATCTCCTTGTGGCATGTAGGAGTCCGTTGTGCTCGGTTTCCAGGCTTCAGAAAAAAGGAGATGTCGGCTATATCCTGGCTCCAGGCATTACCATAGCTTAGAAGCGCCATTTTCTTTGGGTCCGTCGCTCACCTTGAGAGAAAACGGTCGTTGTTTTTTTTTTTTTTTACCGCGGTTTAACCGGCCTGCCACCTCCAGCTGCCGCGCGCAGAAACAATGGCCGAAGGCGGGAGCGGAGCCGGTGAATAGAAACGACGCTCGAGAGCCCTCCTGACGTGTCATGTGCATTTGGCAACATCTCTCCTCTCCTCTCTCTCACTCCCTACATTCCTTAATCCAGGCTTCCCTTGCTTCTTGCAGCTGTTGCCTTCCATAAAAAAACAACATTATCCCTACTAACGAAGTCACATTATTTGTAGACCGGTTTCGCCTCCAGAAAGCGCATATACAGTAGGCCTACGTGTTCGGTTTGTTTATGCATAACGGCTCTGCGCCTTTTGTCGAATGTTGTAGCCGATAGGCCATTATCCCCATGTCAGTTATTGAAATTGATAAATTACGCTCATTTCATATCGATCCGCAGGTGAAAATGAACATTTTGAGCCAATGGTTTAGAAAAACAAAATGTATGCCTATTGGTTAATAAGTAGCCTATCATACATCCACATCTTTATGTGTGTATTGCTAGTTCTAACTGCAATTCGTTCGTTCTGCGGTTGGGTGTAATTAGGACAACGCCTAAAGAAAAAATAAAAGATCTGAAGGGTGTTTTACAGTCGTTTATCCGTCTTGATGCGATTTCCTTCAGTATGTTTTTTAAGCTCGCGGGTTTTCTCTGAGCTGTTCTAATTCTTTCCACCCTACGCGCTGCGCAACAGAAAGAAAAAAAACCCCGAACAACTACCAAAAATTGTAATCCACGCACACACACACACACACACACACACACACGCACACACACACACACACACACACGCACACAATAATAATAGAAGAGAGAAGCCCCAAGCAGCTTTACAAATGAGTGACAAAGCCAGCGTCCATTCACGCTCTCCTCCCCAACACAAGTTTATTAACCGCCGGCCTCCCTTCGGTTATTGGTGTCGGCAACATGTGGAGGCATCACTATAGCAACCAGTGGATGTGACATGTGGTTCAGACAGGGACTCCGCCGGAGCTGGCGGATAAAAGGAGGAGCTCAGAGCCTCAGACCTGCTCCATGTAGTCGCGATAGAGGAGGGGGGGGGGGATCCAGCACTGGCACATGTTCGTTGGAGGGAATCGCCTGGCCTGCTGTACTCCACTCTCTTTCTCTCTCTCTCTCTCTCGTTTGCTTGAAGACCTGCCTGGGAAACCATTTTTTCCTATTCCTCTGGTTTAATGCCTTCTCGAAAGGAGCGACGGAAAAGCCTTTTGTTTCCACCGACGTAGCCTATAGCTGGGGAGGACTGTGTTAACTTTATTTTTGAAAAATGGAAAGAGCTCAGATCAAGCGCTCTTGCAGCAGAAGCAGCCGATGCCGCCTTTCCCTGCAATACGTGGTCGCGACTGGAATAGCGTGGATAGCTTTCGCAATCTCGTAACGGATAAGAAATAAACCCCTTCCGAACGATCGCCTCATTGTGGATTTAGGTAAATATGTGCGGATATCCAGCTTAATTTTCGTGCGTTATTTGTACGGCGGTGGCTTTAAGGGATGCCGAGTTTAGGAGTGGCGAGGAGACTCCCGGACCTTCAACACACATACGCTACCTTAAATTTCTCACCATAAAATAGGATTAGCCGACAGTGTTGTCGTTTAGAAGTGCCTGCGCTTCATAACCTAATTAATAATGACATGGGCTGTAGTGTAGCATGCAAATCATTTGGCAGTGTATTAGCAGGTGTAGGCTACAGTTAATGTAAATTATCCTCCTTTAACCACAAGCCCTCCTGTGGTGTAGCCTAATCCGGCGCACTTGTTTGAACCGATTTTACAGACGTGTTTAAGGTCTGTAAATGACTTTTGAAATTCACATTGCAAGAAGAGTCAGATATTGATTTGGATATTGATTACGTTTGTTAGATAGTTGTTTTATTCGGCTGTGGACATATTGTGCAATTATTGTGAATTATCTGTAACTTTGTAAAGTAGTCCTCCTCTCAGTCCTTAATTGCAATAGAAAATGCAATCACTAGAACAAGTTGTCCACACGCGTGTGAGAGCCTACTGTCGATGTGAAGTTTGTAGTTTAAAATGTTTGTTTGGTAGCGTAGGCTCAGTATATGCCCTTTTTTCGCAGGGATTGTGGCTATGTATTTGCGTGTAGGCTAAAAAAGGTTGAGTGAACGAATGTTTAAAATGCTAAGATTTTACAAGAGTACATTGTATTTAAACGTGTATTATTATTATTATTATTATTATTATTATTATTATTATTATTATTATTATTATTAAGGTAGCCTACTACATTTTTTATTTTCATCCAATGTATGGTTCTGGAAGATTTTTGTTCTTTATGTTCTGTTACAGGCTTTCTAACAATATAATAGTTTACATAAATTAATATTGGTATTTATTATGATCTTGTTATATCCAAGTAAATATCGTATAGTATACTACTATAACTGAAAAGGGGAATTAAATTGGGCTTTTCTTGTGGGCTAATTAATTGAAATATTGTTCCTCCCAGTAACAATTTAAGTAATGTGCGGTTTGATGCTAGATTAAATAATACAAAACTAAAATCGATCGTCATTCTCTCGACTGAATAATGGTCTAATGCATGATCACGCAGTGGTCAGAAAAGTATGCTCTATATTCGTCAACATTTTAATTCAGAAATGAATATTTTAGTATTTGTATTTTGCTGAAATATTTGCATGGGTAAAGTTTATTGTTAATGTAGGTTTAAATGTGGGTTAATGTCGGACTTCTAAGGCACACAATGGCAAGATGACGGCTTGCGACAGACCTTGTTTTTAATTTATGTGAACCACCCTTTACTGCTGAGATGAATTTTGTTTTTCCATAAATAACCCGGGTATTTAACGGTCGACGCAAGTTTTTGCGATGTAAAGATGACGTGCATGTCTTCCTGACTGTTATCCATCGATTCATCATCCTGTTGCAGCTTGAGATTGATGGCTTCTCTCATTTGTAAAGATCGGGTTAAGATTTAAGAGCTGAAATTCGGCTGGAGTGTAGATTCGTGTGTGTGGCTGTTTTTATATACATTCATTGAGCACTTTATTAGGTATTTAGGACTTATTTTTTTAGACTTCTGTTGCTGTAGCCTATCCACTTAGATGTTTGATGCGTTGTGTTCAGAGATGCTCTTCTGTGTACCTCTGTTGTAATGTGTGATTATTTGTGTTACTGTCACCTTCCTGTCAGCTTTGACCAGTCTGGCCCTTCTCCTCTGACCTCTCTCATTAACAAGGCATTTCTGCCCACAGTACTGCTGCTCACTGGATGTTTTTTTGTTTTTCGCACCATTCTCTGCAAACTTTAGAGACTCTTGTGTGTACAAATCGCAGGAGACCAGCAGTTCCTGAGCTACTCAACCCACCCTGTCTGGCACCAACAATCATTCCACGGTCAATGTCACTCAGATCACATTTCTTTCCCCTTCCTGACATTTGGTCTGAAAAACAGCTGAACCTCTTGGCCACGTGTCTGCACGCTTTTATGCATTTAGCTGCTGCCACATGATTGGCTGCTTAAACGTTTGCATTAAGAAGCTGGTGTTCAGGTCTGCCTAATAAAGTGCTCACTGAGTGTATGTTTTAGGAGGAGACCCTGTGGGGACATGGCTCTGGTGCTGGGGGTCTGGGGATAGGCAGTTATCCGGCGGGGGAAGGACAGGGAACCCCTCCTCCTGGCCTCTGGTCACGATTTGACGAAGGCAGAGCTAGAGATCCGCCGGTCCGCCATTTTGACATTTTGTGGATTTCACTAATTCGTGACAGACAAGCACGATGGCTCACTCCACCCCTCCGCTTCTCCGTATGTTACCGACGTCAGTGTAAACGAACGACAATGTGTCGAACCTTAACTTTGACTTTTTTTTTTTTTTTTGAATGACAAATTGGCTTTCTGGCTTGTAAGACCAGTCAGCTTGAGCGTGGTGTTATTCTCGTTTCTGCACTCTCTGTGATGCTCGTATGAGTGAGGGGTGAATAAGTATGGAGTACGTACTTATGATCTCAGGTAGGATATGAGTGGATTCATTTGTTAATGAACTTAGTGTGTATTTAATTTGATGAATCTGCTATCGTCTTACTTCCACTGAGAAAAGGTCCTGGGAAATATAGGGAATGTGTGGAATGTATGGCCTATATGGAGAATCTTTGCTTTTTAGTTTCTTTAAAAAAAAAAACAAGCAAACAAAAAAGGTAGGTGTAGACATCTTTCATCTGTGCATGGGTTGGGTGGTCAGGTGGTTAGGGGGGGGGGTTGGTAGTAGTTAATTTATCATTTGAAGGAAATAATTTCAGCATCCAAATAAGATGAACTCTATTAATTCTCAAAACATTTAGAAGATGGTTTATAAATATTTTATAATGAAATTTTCTAATAAAAAGCGCTGTAGACGAAGGCACTTTAGATCGCTGCTTGCGGTGATTACGTTCATTCTGCCCTGCGTATCCGTCCGCTCTGCGGGCTGTACCCCGTCACCCCCGGCGAGGGCATAAACAGCGTTAATAAATAATAAATGGCAGTTTTATATGAGCGTAAAGATACGGCCGGGTGTGCGGTGAGAGGGGCCTGCCCTCGGACGTGTGGATATCGCTGCGTTCAGAAGCCGACCGGTGAGGGGGGATGTAGTCCGGGCCTCTCCGCGCCTCCGTGCGGACGGCCAGCCTGTCTCGCTGAATTTCATTACGCGCAGTGGGAATTTGCAAGTACAATTTCTTCTGGACAGATGGACGGGCGGCAGCCAGAATAAAAGGCACTTCTCTGCTTGATCTGCGAGACAATACTTTTTGTTCCACGTTTTCTTTTGTTGCTGCGGAGATGACTAAAAGGGACATTGGGTTTTTATAAATGATTATGTCTGCTTGGGTCACTGCCTGGACTCCCTTTATAAACCGGCGCGTTTTGAGAAGTGGAAGGTTTTATTCTAATGGAACTCTAGTGGATTATGAATCGTTTATATAAAATGTTTTTCTGTCATCGGGGAGAGAAAAAGTGTCTTATTTTCCCGTTTGGCATGAGCCGGTGAGTGAAAGAGCAGCACTCTCCCAGTCTGGGGATCACAGCTGTGCAGAACATGTGCAATTACACTGAGCGAGCAGGAACTGTGTGTGTGTGTGTGTACGTGTGTGTGTGTGTGTGTGTACGTGTGTGTACGTGTGTGTGTGTGTACGTGTGTGTGTGCATGCGTGTGTGTATGTGTGCATGCGTGTATGTGTGTGTGTGTGTATGTGTGTGTACGTGTGTGCGTGTGTGTATGTGTGTGTACGTGTGTGTGTGTATGTGTGTGTATGTGCGTGTGTGTTTGTGTGTGTACGTGTGTGTACGTGTGTGTGTGCGTGTATGTGTGTGTACGTGTGTGTGTGCGTGTATGTGTGTGTATGTGTATGTGTGTGTATGTACATGTGTGTTTGTGTGTGTACGTGTGTGTACGTGTGTGTGTGCGTGTATGTGTGTGCGTGTGTGTATCTGTGTGTGTATGTATGTGTGTGTACGTGTGTGTGTGTGTGTGTGTGTGTGTGTGTGTGTGCATGCGTGTGTGTGCGTGCATGTGCATGTATGTGTGCATGCGTGTGTATATGTGTATGTGTGCGCGTGTGTGCATGCATGTGCATGTGTATGTGTGTGTGTATGCTTGTGCATGTGTGCATGCGCACGTGCCTGCATGTGTGTGTATGTGTGTGTATATATGTGCCAAGCGTGTGTGTGCGTGCGTGTGTGTGTGCTTGTCTGTATGCTTGTGCGTACGCACGTGTGTGTGTGTGTGTATGTGTGCGTGCGCACGTGCATGTGTGTGCGTGTGTGTATCTGTGTGTGTATGTGTGTGTATCTGTGCGTGTGTGTATGTGTGTGTACGTGTGTGCGTGCGTGTATGTGTGTGTGTGTATGTGTGTGTATGTGTGTGTGTGCGTGTATGTGTGTGTATGTGTGTCTATGTGCGTGTGTGTACGTGTGTGTACGTGTGTGTACGTGTGTGTGCGTGTATGTGTATGTGTGTGTATGTGTGTGTATGTGTGTGTGTGTGTGTGTGCGTGTGTGTACGTGTGTGTATGTGTGTGTATGTGTAGTTGCGTGTATGTGCGTGTATGTGTGTGTGTGCGCATGTGTTCGCCCCTTCTCGGATCATTCCCCTCCTTTTAAAACGCTCTCCTGTAGAGACTTACTATCAGATGTGCTGAAGTGAATGCTGGGTTGCCATTGTCACATTTAAAAAAATCCCCCCAGTTTGATGCTGCATCATCTCCACCATGTGTTATTTTCACCCTTTGTCCTGGGCGTGGCAGCCCCATGGCTGTCTGCGGGGGGCGTATCCTAATACTGACCCTGCCTGAATCCAGAACAACTCTGCCTCATCGCACTGGATATTTATCTGACCGAGGTGCAGTGATGAAGGTCATTATGTAGAGCTTCTGTGTATATGCATTTTTGAGCAGCACTGTGACGCTGTGCTATATTTAAGCATTGGACAACTCTCTTGCAGTTTGTAGTGAAAGCCCCTAGCCTGTTCAGAGGTGGGTAGGCCAGGCCAGGATTTAAGCCCATTTCCTGTAGAAACATCTCTCTGTGGCCGCCTGCTGTCCACGCACTGTTGTATGTTCCCGGGACCCTGTGCCAGCTCTCTTCTCCTCATATGGGACTCTTAACTTATACGGGACTTTTCTGTGTGTCAACCCCATGCTCGTAAACACATTTATTTCATGTAGCAGTGGCGGCCATTTTAACCCGTGGAAGAGCAGGTTCTGTGGATTGTTTTCCCCCCAAAGTTCTGAGTCAGTGTTCTAGAACTCCTCGGCTTTCATTCGTTGCCGCGATTGTCACATCAGCGCGAGGGTGCTCAGCTCCGAACATTTGAGATCTTCGTGCCTATTGTCTCCCCGATTTACAGCAGGAGATAAATGCAATTTTATTTTTATGTTTAGAGTGTCAGTTCGAAGCAAAAAGTGCTGGAGATCTGACAATGGCGTGTCTGTGCTATCATGGGTGTTCTCTTAAAGCTCACTTCCGGTTGGCAGCCCACTAAATGGACTCAGTTCTGATTGGTTAAAATGCTTATGCCACGTTATTCACACTAGAGACATAGGCCTGATATACTCAGACCTTTAGCACGTGCAGGACAGTAGATCTCCAGGAACAGGGTTGGGCAGCCCTGCTCTAGCTGTTGAATGAGGTGTGCTTTGTTAGGGTTGCAGTGAAAACCTACAGGACGGTAGATCTCCAGGAACAGGGTCGGGCAGCCCTGCTCTAGCTGTTGAATGAGGTGTGCTTTGTTAGGGTTGGAGTGAGAAGCTACAGGATGGTAGATCTCCAGGAACAGGGTTGGGCAGCCCTGCTTCTGCTGTTGAATGAGGTGTGGCTTTGTTAGGGTTGCAGTGAAAACCTACAGGACGGTAGATCTCCAGGACCAGGGTTGGGCAGCCCTGCCCTAGCTGAATGATTAAGAGCTGAAGCGGGGGGGGGGGGGGGGGGGTGACTGCAGCTTTGACAAACAACATTTGCTTTGGTCAAGCGAGCGGGGGGGAGACCCGTGTTCTGGCTTTCATTGTCACTCGGCACTTAACTGGTCAATGGCAGCAGCTGATTACACAGTCGTCTCACCTCACCTTGGCACTGGACTCGGTGGATGATTTTAAGGTGAAGAGGAAAAAGCAGCCACTCCCTGCGGCTCTCCGGGACCCGGGCGCCTGACCCCTGCCGTTGGTCGTCCTTACTGGGCCGAGATGACAACCTTCAGACAGGAGCCTGAACGCCGAGCACAAAATGGCTGTTAGACCAGGCTGGCGAGTCAAGTGCAGAGCGTGAAATCGCTGTTGTGCCGGACGAGCTGGCCGAACACAGAGAACCCGGATAATAATAAAGAGTCAGGCACTCAGGGTGGTTGGGTTCGGGGAGGGGGGGAGAGGGGGAGAGGGGGAGAGGGAGGTGGGGAGAGGGGGAGAGGGGGAGAGGGAGGTGGGGCAGCGCTGGAAATTCATTTTTTTGTAGCACTGCTAATCGGGTGGCAGAAAGGAAAGGGGAAAAAAAAGATTGCTAATTATTCCCCTCTTGTGAAAACCTCCAGAGGCGGCAGGAAAAGCGTTATTTTTCTGTCTCCCCCCCCCCCCCTCCTCCCCTCTCCCCCCTCCTCCCGTCCTCCCACCTCTCCTTTGATCTCTTTGATAATTGTGGAACGGCGGGAGCTGTTGGCCCTGGATGGATTGTAATTTGCGGGACTCGTTCACTCATTCGTTCGTTCTTTCTCTCTTTTCTTTGTCGTTGCTGAGGCTCCCTATGTAATATTTATAATGAGGGTGAATTATTGCGACGTCGTTCCCGTTGGAAGGTGCAGCTGGCTGCCAGCCTACCCAGAGCCCGCGTTCTCCGAACATCCCGGAGTCAGGAGGGCTATTTTCCCTTTTAATGCAGCTCAAAATGGATGAGGCGTTAGGGCTGGAGAAAACTGATCCCAGATCAGCTGTTCTGACTCCGGGGTGCTGCTTTATGACCACAGGGTGCTGATCTCAGATCAGGTTTGCCTGACAGACCCACCGTGGATATGCTTAGGCCCGATTCCTGCTGGATCTGGCAGCCCCTGTATGGTACTAGCCCAGAGACTCCGGCGGTTGCATTCATTGCATAGTCGATCCCTTGCATGGCAGCCAATCGCCACTGTGTGTGAGAGTGTGTATCAGTGGGTGAATGAGAAGCATCAATTGTACATCGCTTTGGATAAAGGCGCTGTATAAATGCCAACCATTTACCATTTACAATAGCTCCAGTAGTTTCAGTCTGTTCTGGACAGCAGTGCTCACCAGAGACCGTAAAATAGCTTCATTTGACAATGCAGATCGATACGAAGCACGCCGTGTGGTTAAAGCTTTTTGGGGCGACGCGCTGAGTTTGTGCTTCATACAGACCCACCGACCAGCACCAGAATCTCCTGAACCACCGGATTAATCATGAATGAGGCTTCAGGATAAGGTCCGGGGAAGCCTGCTTGTTCATCAGCTGTAAATGCTAGAAAAAAAGCTGTCAATGAGTTTAGACGTGAACTCTATTTAAACATTTTTCAGAAATGAAAGACTTCACACTTTGTGGAAATGTAGTGTGGGTTTTCACCTTCGCTGCTGATATTTGTGAAAAGTTCACAGGAATCGTTCCCCCCTGTTAGGTGTTCTTTCTGTGCTATGCATTAAAGTTGGAGAAAATACACACAAGTTCACCAGATTCCCAAACGAACGATTCTGCAACTGCGTCTCAGTACCTGCTGGGCATAGCTCGGTTTGAATTGTGGAAAAAAGGAAGTCTCTCAGTCTTGATGAACTTATTTATTTCAATATCGACAGTGACCCTGCACACAAATAATACCATGGATTCAGCAGAGTCAGACTGAACCCAGAACCTTTGCAGTGACTATGTTCTATACCTTTCCCAGCGTTGATAAGGAATGCTATTTTACACAAGAACAGAAAGGAGGTACTGAATCTGTGACGCCTATCAGTCAGGCTGTAGTGTATTAAATTCTGTTGTGATTGGTTAGCCTCTATTCAGCCTTAATCAGTTGTTCCTGTATTGTAGTTCCTGATGTTCTAGATGTCTCGGTACTGTAGTTCCTGAAGTTGTAGATATCTCGGTATGGTAGTCACAGACTTGGCCTACCTGCCTTGTGTACTGGTCTTATGCTCATGGCCTTACAACTATCGGTTATGAATTGTGCCTTATCTGACGTGTTTGGTTGTTTGTTCTATGACCTTGATATGCACCGTTTGTACGTGGCTTTGGATAAAAGCGTCTGCTTTTTTTTTTTTGTTATGTAATGTAATGTGTACCAAGTCGACAAGGGATCAAGGGAACGTGTGGTTAGCAGGCTCAATGCCATTAGAGATATATATTTCTTACACATTTTTAGCGCTTGCAGGAAAACAGATTGCATTACATTACATTACAGGCCTTTAGCAGATGCTCTTATTCAGAGCGACATACAACAAAGTGCAGAACACAGGGACAAGTGTGAAGAGGACCCTAGAGGACAGTACGGTTCCGAGTCCTAGCGTGACCACACAGATACAGTTGGAACCCTTGAAGAATTTAGGGGGAGCGGTATTCAAGTACCCCTGCCCTCTGTGTTAATGTGTGTGTGTGCGTGTGGTCATTGCCTTTCAGAAGAGCACGCTGAACCAGATCCTGACCAAGTACAACCAGGCCGAGTCGACCAAGTTCCTGATCCTGACGGTCATCTCCATCGTGTGCATCATCGGGGTCCTGGTGGCGTCCGCCGTCATCTACTGCATGCGCCACCGCTCCCACCACAAGCTGAAGGAGAAGCTCACCCGACTGGGCACGGACGCCGCCACTGACCCCACAGCCACCTATCAGGTGAGAGGACCCACCCCCACGCCCTGTGACGTCATAGTGGGCGGGATTTCAAACTGGAGTTAAACCTGCCGCGGTGTCTGCAGGTTTAACTCCAGTCCTGGAGGGGGCCGCAGTGTCTGCAGGTTTAACTCCAGTCCTGGAGGGGGCCGCAGTGTCTGCAGGTTTAACTCCAGTCCTGGAGGGGCCGCAGTGTCTGCAGGTTTAACTCCAGTCCTGGAGGGGCCGCAGTGTCTGCAGGTTTAACTCCAGTCCTGGAGGGCCGCAGTGTCTGCAGGTTTAACTCCAGTCCTGGAGGGGCCGCAGTGTCTGCAGGTTTAACTCCAGTCCTGGAGGGGCCGCAGTGTCTGCAGGTTTAACTCCAGTCCTGGAGGGGGCCGCAGTGTCTGCAGGTTTAACTCCAGTCCTGGAGGGCCGCAGTGTCTGCAGG
Source organism: Conger conger (assembly GCF_963514075.1). Lineage (NCBI taxonomy): Eukaryota > Metazoa > Chordata > Actinopteri > Anguilliformes > Congridae > Conger > Conger conger. The sequence continues at coordinate 5,433,884 of NC_083768.1, read as the reverse complement.
TTTAACTCCAGTCCTGGAGGGGGCCGCAGTGTCTGCAGGTTTAACTCCAGTCCTGGAGGGCCGCAGTGTCTGCAGGTTTAACTCCAGTCCTGGAGGGCTGCAGTGTCTGCAGGTTTAACTCCAGTCCTGGAGGGCTGCAGTGTCTGCAGGTTTAACTCCAGTCCTGGAGGGCCGCAGTGTCTGCAGGTTTAACTCCAGTCCTGGAGGGCCGCAGTGTCTGGAGGTTTAACTCCACAAGGGGCGACATGGCTCAGGCAGTAAGAGCAGTCATCTGGCAGTCGGAGGGTCGCCGGTTCGATTCCCCGCCCGGGCTGTGTCAAAGTGTCCCTGAGCAAGACACCTAACCCCCAAATGCTCCTGACGAGCTGGTTGGTGCCTTGCATGGCAGCCAATCGCCGTTGGTGTGTGAATGGGTGAATGAGAAAGCATCAAAGGTGCTATATAAATGCCAACCATTTACCATTTAACTCCAGTCCTGGAGGGGGTGCTGTGTCTGCAGGTTTAACTCCACTCCTGTTCAGCCAAATGGCCTGTTCTTGTCATTATTTTATGTTACTTATATTCAGTACTTAATGTTTATGTCAGTGTATTGAATTTGAACTAAATTTGAATTAAATTGAATTGAAAACTGGAATAGCTGGATTAGACGATAAACTGTGGTTCTCCAGGACTTGGGTTTGAGATCCGATCCCTGCCTTATTGGCAGCACCGGATGTTGTTGTTTGGATGTGAAGGGATTCTTTCTCATTTGAGACGTTTGTTTGTCCTGTATGGGACGTGATTGAAACTCAGTCACTATGTCCTGGAGAGTTCAAGTCCAGGCTTGGACTAGTGTTGGATGGTCTCTTCTGTAGCTAAAGGACGAGCCAACATGGTCTGAACGGTCTGTCCCTGTCATTGTGTGTTCTTATGCTCTCTTGTTCTCGATGCGCTGAGTGGCTTGCCCTTAATGACACATTCTTATATATTTAAAACGTGAGGTACGCTGTAAATACTCTATATTACGCATGTTATAGTGCAGATTAATACTTTAGCCTCATTTTCAGTTATGAAAGCGTGCGTCTGAATTATCTTCTCTTTTTTTTTTACCATGCAGTTAAATTGGAATTGTGCAGTGATTTATTAAGTGTAAATTTAAGGGATTCAATTTTCAACAAATAGATGAGTCAGTTCCAGGCTGGCCGGCTTAATTAACGAGCTGAGAAAGACCAGGTGAGAGTGCTAATGAAAGCGTCGTTAAATGTGTTCTTTTCGCACAAGGAGAGAGGCTCCTCCTGACCTTCTCTATCCGTTCTGCAGAGAGCAGCTCGGGGGTAATCAGTTCAGTTCTTCACTCGATGATTTCAAATTCGATGTTTGTTTTTTTAAATTATTTGCATATAGTTTACCAAATTCCGAAATGCCTTTCCTGCCGTACATAGCGTGTGATTTTTGGTTCATTTATTTGTGTGTATGTGTGATTTTTGGTTTATTTATTTGTGTGTATGTGTGATTTTTGGTTTATTTATTTGTGTGTATGTGTGATTTTTGGTTTATTTATTTGTGTGTATGTGTGATTTTTGGTTTATTTATTTGTGTGTATGTGTGATTTTTGGTTTATTTATTTGTGTGTATGTGTGATTTTTGGTTTATTTATTTGTGTGTATGTGTGATTTTTGGTTTATTTATTTGTGTGTATGTGTGATTTTTGGTTTATTTATTTGTGTGTATGTGTGATTTTTGGTTTATTTATTTGTGTGTATGTGTGATTTTTGGTCGGTTTCGTGGATAGCCTGCAGCCTAGTGGGTCAGGTACACGACCGAGGCTGATGTCAATCATCCATTGATGATTGACACGTCTCAACAAGTAACAGGCAGATTGTAGTGCAGTTTATTGTGCACGTTCATGTTCCCCAGAAGAAGAAGAACCCTCTCGATTTTGGTGACCCCGTGACCTTTCCTCTAGCGCCACCATCAGGTCAAGCACACTAAACGTAACGACTGGATTGACATCCGTACGAGGGGAGATTCTAGCGAGTGCGTTCTTTCTCGCTGTCATTGCTGCTATTGTTCCGAATTCGCTATTGGCCCAATAGCGGAATATTGAATACATTTTTTAATAATGATCGCATTTATGTTTCCCAGGAATATTGCATAAATGTTTTTTCCTACAGTTCTCCCCGTAGTGTTTGTTCCAGGGTCACTGAACGAGGCTCCGGGCGGGCGGGGGGTCTAGCTGAGCGGGCTGACTGGGGAGGGTGTTTCTGCTGAATACGACCACACATCTCCGGGCCCCTCGGGCCCTTGGGCCCTTTGCACGTTTTCTGAGTTCTCCCCGCCGCAGCTGCTGCTGTGGACGTCTAACAGCCGCGCGTGTGCTTGTGATTCTTTCACCTTTCACCATTCTACCCTCCCGCAGTCTGGAGGGATTCGGGGGCCCGTCTGCCGACGGCAGTGTTAAAATCGGGCCGATCGCCTCACTCCGGCTCTCAGCGCTGTGTCTCTCTCGCGGGGCGATCGATATTGTGTGGGATCCGCGTGAAAGAGTCGCGCCCGGCGACTTCAGAGGGCCGCGACGCTGGCGAACGCCCGCCGTCTTATCGACGGACGCACGCCGGCCTTCTTTTTATTTGTTTTTCTATTTTTAATCCGCACAGGAAAAATGCTTCTTTTGTTTCCCTTGTCGGGTCTACGGGAGGGGAAAAAAAAAAGCTGAATTTCTGGCGAAAACGAGGGGGAGGAGTTTGATGAAGCCGGGGCTCTGTCAATAGAGATGGGATTGCTGTTTTCAAACAATGAGTCTTTTTTTTATTTATTTATTTTACTTGTGAGAAATGACTGGCTCGGTAGATGAAGCGTATCGGGAGCGTAACTCAAAATGGCCGCCCTGACTGCGCCGTTACGCTCAGTGATGGGAGGGCTCTTTTCCTATGGACCAGGGAGGAGGGGTGCTGATGGAAGAGGGCGATATTCAAAAAGATATGCCCTTCACTGTGGCTCTTAATGCCAAATACACACAGATTCCACTGTAAATGTTTAGAAATATCGATTCCACTGTCGATATATAAAAGATATGCCCTTCACTGTGGCTCTTAATGCCAAATACACACACAGATTC
>NC_083768.1:5415787-5425787 GCF_963514075.1 Conger conger | reverse complement strand
AATTGTCCTAATAGCCCGTTGTCTTAAAGCTGTTTGTAAGGTATTAATCCTGCTGCCTCTTCAGTAAGATGTGCTCTGTTTGTCAGACCGTCTCTAGATGAGTGCGATGGGATGGTTGTGAAAGTCTTAACTCGACATCTCGCTCTTTAATCTTGCATACTCGCGTAGCCACCTGGAACCTCTTTTGAGGTTGCCAAAAGCAGATCTCCGAAATGCCCCCCCCCCCCCCCCAAGTCCCAACACCTTCAGCAGGTTTAAACTGGGGGGTGGGGGGTGGGTTGTGGGGATTAGCAAGTGTTTGCCTGACTGACTGTGATCTCAGCATCTTCTGATTGGATTACCCATAATCCTTGTACTCATCACAAAACCCCATTACTGTGGTATTACCAAAGGGGGGAGGGGTGTGGGCGAGCAGGGTGGTACTCACCCCCCCCCCCCCCCCCAATCAATGAATATCACAGGACAAAAAACCTAACTTTTTTATTGAGCTATTCAATGGGATATTTGGATATCATTGGGATACTCAAAGACTGTGTGTAATGTAATGAGTGTTTGTTGTGTGGGTCCCTGGAGTTTGAGATCCCTGCTCCAGGACTGGAGTTTGAGATCCCTGCTCCAGGACTAGAGTTTGAGATCCCTGCCCCAGGACTGGAGTTTGAGATCCCTGCCCCAGGACTGGAGTTTGAGATCCCTGCCCCAGGACTGGAGTTTGAGATCCCTGCCCCAGGACTGGAGTTCGAGATCCCTGCCCCAGGACTGGAGTTTGAGATCCCTGCCCCAGGACTGGAGTTTGAGATCCCTGCCCCAGGACTGGAGTTTGAGATCCCTGCCCCAGGACTGGAGTTTGAGATCCCTGCCCCAGGACTGGAGTTTGAGATCCCTGCCCCAGGACTGGAGTTTGAGATCCCTGCCTCAGGACTGGAGTTTGAGATCCCTGCCCCAGGACTGGAGTTTGAGATCCCTGCCCCAGGACTGGAGTTTGAGATCCCTGCCCCAGGACTGGAGTTCGAGATCCCTGCCCCAGGACTGGAGTTCGAGATCCCTGCCCCAGGACTGGAGTTTGAGATCCCTGCCCCAGGACTGGAGTTTGAGATCCCTGCCCCAGGACTGGAGTTTGAGATCCCTGCCCCAGGACTGGAGTTTGAGATCCCTGCCCCAGGACTGGAGTTTGAGATCCCTGCCCCAGGACTGGAGTTTGAGATCCCTGCCCCAGGACTGGAGTTCGAGATCCCTGCCCCAGGACTAGAGTTTGAGATCCCTGCTCCAGGACTGGAGTTTGAGATCCCTGCCCCAGGACTGGAGTTTGAGATCCCTGCCCCAGGACTGGAGTTTGAGATCCCTGCTCCAGGACTGGAGTTTGAGATCCCTGCCCCAGGACTGGAGTTTGAGATCCCTGCCCCAGGACTGGAGTTTGAGATCCCTGCCCTGCCTGTATGGATGTTTATTTCCTGTCCTGCTCTGAGGCAGTAAAGCTCCTCTCTTTCTGCTGACTTCAGTGGAGCAGAGCAGGCCGTGTGGGCTTAGACACAGGGTGGGCTGGGTTAAACACCTGTTTTATAACCCCTTACACTGCAAGAGATGAGCGGCACTATTTTTAGATATCTCTCTCACACCTGAACCCAGGATCCATATTCATGCAGCTACTCTTGTCTGAGATCAGCCTCCCCTGTCCGTATTCTAAACGTATCCATTATGAAATGAAAGGGCAAACTGATCCTAGATCCCAGCTCTGAGGGACTTCATGAATACATTATATTACACTTACTTAGCAGACACTTTTATCCAAAGCAATGCTAATTGTTAGCGCTGCTAAGCCACCGCTTATTCACACAATGCTAACTGTTAGCCTGATAGCACTGATACATCACATTTGATTAGACTAAGCAGGGGACAATCCTGCCTGGAGCAATGTGGTGTTAAGGGCCTTGTTCAAGGGCCCAGCAGCTTATTGTGGCTACTCCGGGGCTGGAACCACCAACCGCCAAGGTCCCACACAGTGTTTCCAGGGCCTTTCTAAAGTCCCGTAAGCTTTAAATCCAGGAAACTCTGCCTGCTGTATTTAATCCGCATGTGCTAACTCTGTTGTTGCACTGATGTGTAAATACGGCGCTGTTTTTTTGGGAGAGAACGTTCTGCTTCTGCCGTGAAATGAAAGGCACAGGAAAAGGCATTTTCTTAACAGCTCAAAACACTCACAACATCAATCTCCACGCTTCTTTTTTTTTGTTCTTTTTAAGTCCACAAAACTGGAAACGCTGTTAGCATCTGTGTAATCATGTGTGAGGTTGGCCTGGTACGGCATTTGTAGTTATTCTCATCCCACCTACTTCCCTGAGAAAAAATATTGCATGTTATGCTTTTTGAGAAATTATGAGAAAAGTTTCTCTTGATTTACTTCTTCTAAGGTACGTTGGCAAAAATACACCGCAAACTAGAGAGAGCTGTACACTGGCACAAAAATGTTAAAAAAATCAGAAAGGAAACGTTTATTCAGCGCAAATGTACGTTCTGGTTACTGACCTTCATTAGCATCCGACAGGTCTTTCATATCTCTGTAAGTTATGGTTTTTTAAATGTTTTTCGCACAAATCTTTATGTAACAAAAATATATATATAAAGCATATATTGAGAATGGACAGCAATAACGTTTAATATGCAGTCGGGAAGTATTTTCATTACAACTTCCATTATTACAATGTCAAAATCACAAATGTCAATATTACATTAGGCAGACTCTCTTATCCAGAGCGACATACAGTTGATGAGACTCCAGGATTAGAACCACCGACCTTGCGTGTCCCAGTCATTTACCTTAACCACTACGCTACAGGCCGCCCCATATATTGTATGTATCGGTATGAAGGAAATAAATGGTACCTGTTCGATAAGGGAAAAGGATGATGTAGCTCTCACTCTGATGCTGAGCTGGACATTTTATCGTGTCCACACACACACACACACACACACACACACACACACACACACACACACACCCACACTCACACACACACACACACACTCACACACACACACACACAGACCGATGCCATCAGCTCCAGTGGCATGGCTAGCATACGGGCACCAGCCTGGAGCTCCGTGTTCCCAAAATGAATCGCGGCCCCCCCCGAAACCAATGACTTCCAATGACCGAGGGTAACCGTAGTAACCGTCGCCGTGGAGCGTCGGCTGCGGACTGCGGTTAGTTTTCGGGACGAGTGACGGGCTCATTACCGCCAGTTGATCAATGCCAGCGCTCTTTACTAAATTATGAGTGTGGTGGGGGACGCGGTAATGGCCTCGGTGAAATTGCTTGTCATTTTGAGTATAATGGGCCCAGATACGACTGGTCGCGCGCGGCCCTGTCGCTAATTAGCGTCTGTTCGGCCCGGAGCTAATCGATTTACTGTGAACTCGCCTGCTACCTGCGCGACCAGTCACGTTCTGAAATGACACCTAAGAAGCAGTTCCATTTCGTTTGATATATTGGCACATGCATACACACACACACACATACACATACACTGTTCTGCAGTAGTGATTGTATGGTAAGAACTCCAGATTATGTGCACTTATTTATGGATATAAACATATCTTATAACATCTGCTGTGGCTTTCTTTCTGCATAATGCTAACAGTTAGCCTGCTAACACTGCTACACCACAGCTTAATCACACGATGCTAACTGTTTGCCTGCTAGCACTGCAGCACAACAGCTTAATCGCACAATGCTAACTGTTAGCCTGCTAGCACTGCTACACCACAGCTTAGTCACACGATGCTAACTGTTAGCCTGCTAGCGCTGCTACACCACAGCTTAGTCACACGATGCTAACTGTTAGCCTGTTAGCACTGCTATGCTACAGCTGACTCACGCAATGCTAACTGTTAGCCTGCTAGCGCTGAGTCATACCTGTTGTGTTATTTTTTTTTCTCCAGTCATATATGGAGGACCACCTGAAGAACAAAAACCGTCTGGAGAAAGAGTGGGAGGCTCTGTGCGCGTACCAGGCCGAGCCCAACGCCTGCACCATCGCACAGAGGGACGGCAACGCCAAGAAGAACCGCTCCAACGCCGTGCTTGTGTGTGAGTGTGCCGTACGACGCTAGGTGTTGATAGGGGTATGTTCAGCATTCACAGTTTAGATACTGGATGGTGTTGATATGGGCGAATTCTCTTCATTTGTGCTTCAGATGATCACTCCAGGATAACCCTGAAGCCCGAGAACAACCAGGGAAGTTCTGACTACATCAACGCCAGCCCAATCGTGAGTGCCCCGCCTCTCCACACCTTAGAACACCGTTTGTCATTGGAATGTTCTGAGAACTGAACACTCTAATGCCTGATGTCACAATCACCACTGGTGACTGAAACCAATGGAGTTCCAGAACACTAAAACACTCCAGAAAAAACATTCCAAAAAACCTGCTAATCGAAAGGGCTTAATACACACGTCATTGACAAAAACACGCGCGTACATTAGAGTAAATTCTCTTTTCCTGTTTGAGCAAGAGAAGGGAAGAAAAGCCGGGGCGTGTTTTTTTTCGTCAGCATCCGACAGTGACAGAGCTGCATTGTGGGATTGGGCTGAGGAAAGGCTGTTAAAATGGCGGTAATTACAGCACTCGGAGACGGGCCGCGTGGAACCACACGGCGATAATTACGTCTGACACGTTCCCCGCTCCGAAATAAAACATCGCCCGTGAAAGCAGTGCAGTTCGGGCCGGAGGGAGGGGTCACAGGATGGGATGGGCAGGTGTCTGAAATATGAGTGTACTTGTGTTGCATACGTAATGTGTATATGCAAATACATGACATAACATTACATTACAAAGCGTTCAGCAGACGCTCTTATCCGGAGCGACGTACAGTGAATGTTATGTTACCTCTTTTTGTGTGTGGTTCGTGCCTCTTAATGCAGCAGAGCACACAGCTATACGCAGGGCGTTGGGGTGGAACCTGCTGAGATTGTGTGTTTTAGTTTTCCCCCGCCTGGAGATTTTTTTTTCTGGAATGGGTTTTATTTATTTTTTTTGTCCCAAAAAATTCCTAGTTCGTGTTCTAGAACTCCTTGCTTTGAGTCACCAGTAGCGATTCAGTTCAGAACATTCTAATCACATATTTGTGATCTTACACCTTTAAGAGTTGGTTAGAAAATGCTATTCTGCAGTTCTTGGATTCTGGGTCAAGCCTATATTGGCTTTCGTAGATGTGAAATTCATTTCGTAGCATGTATCAATTGTTCTTTTTTTAATGTATGCACTTTTATCAATGTTTTGCAATGTTATTTATCATAGTACATATTTCTAGGAAATTCTGCAATTGATCCATACATCTTCTATAGTGATTGCAATCTGTCTGTGTGGGTCTGTGTGTGAGTCTCTGTATGTGTGTGTGAGTCTGTGTGTGAGTCTGTGTGTGAGTCTGTGTGTGAGTCTGTGTGTGAGTATGTGTGTGTGAGTCTGTGTGTGAGTCTGTGTGTGAGTCTGTGTGTGAGTCTGTGTGTGAGTATGTGTGTGTGTGAGTCTGTGTGTGTGAGTCTGTGTGTGAGTGTGTGTGCGAGTCTGTGTGTGTGTTAGTGTGTGTGAGTCTGTGTGTGAGTCTGTGTGTCTGTGTGTGTGAGTCTGTGTGAGTCTGTGTGTGAATCTGTGTGTGAGTGTGTGTGTGAGTGTGTGTGTGAGTCTGTGTGTGAGTCTGTGTATGTGTGAGTCTGTGTGAGTGTTAGTGTGTGTGAGTCTGTGTGTGTGTGTGTGTGAGTATGTGTGTGAGTCTGTGTGTGAGTCTCTGTGTGTGTGTGTGAGTATGTGTGTGAGTCTGTGTGTGAGTCTCTGTATGTGTGTGTGTGTGTGTGTGTGTGAGTCTGTGTGTGAGTCTCTGTATGTGTGTGTGAGTCTGTGTGTGAGTCTGTGTGTGAGTATGTGTGTGTGAGTGTGTGTGTGTGTGTGAGTGTGTGTGAGTCTGTGTGTGTGTGAGTCTGTGTGAGTCTGTGTGTGAGTCTGTGTGTGTGTTAGTGTGTGTGAGTCTGTGTGTGTGTGTGTGTGTGAGTATGTGTGTGAGTCTGTGTGTGAGTCTCTGTATGTGTGTGTGTGTGTGTGTGTGTGTGAGTCTGTGTGTGAATCTCTGTATGTGTGTGTGTGTGTGTGTGTGTGAGTCTGTGTGTGAGTCTGTGTGTGAGTCTGTGTGTGAGTATGTGTGTGTGAGTGTGTGTGTGTGAGTGTGTGTGTGTGTGTGAATCTGTGTGTGTGAGTCTGTGTGTGAGTATGTGTGCGAGTCTGTGTGTGAGTGTGTGTGTGTGTGAGTCTGTGTGTGAGTGTGTATGTCAGTGTGTGTGTGAGTGTGTGTGAGTCTGTGTGTGAGTTTGTGTGTGTGTGAGTATGTGTGTGTGTGAGTCTGTGTGTGTGAGTCTGTATGTGAGTCTGTGTGAGTCTGTGTGCGAGTCTGTGTGTGTGTTAGTGTGTGTGAGTATGTGTGTGAGTCTGTGTGTGAGTGTGTGTGTGAGTCTGTGTGTGTGTGAGTCTGTTTGCGAGTCTGTGTGTGAGTCTGTGTGTGAGTGTGTGTGAGTATGTGTGTGTGTGAGTCTGTGTGTGCGAGTCTGTGTGTGTGTGAGTGTGTGTGAGTCTGTGTGTGTGTTAGTGTGTGCGAGTCTGTGTGTGAGTCTGTGTGTGTGAGTATGTGTGTGAGTGTGTGTGTGTGAGTATGTGTGTGTGTGAGTCTGTGTGTGAGTCTGTGTGCGAGTCTGTGTGCGAGTCTGTGTGTGTGTTAGTGTGTGTGAGTCTGTGTGTGAGTCTGTGTGCGAGTCTGTGTGTGTGTTAGTGTGTGTGAGTATGTGTGTGTGTGAGTGTGTGTGTGAGTATGTGTGTGTGTGAGTCTGTGTGTGTGAGTCTGTGTGTGAGTCTGTGTGTGAGTCTCTGTGTGTGTTAGTGTGTGTGAGTCTGTGTGTGTGAGTATGTGTGTGAGTGTGTGTGTGTCAGTGTGTGTGTGTGTGTTAGTGTGTGTGAGTGTGTGTGAGTGTGTGTGATGTCACTTGCACTGATTGATATATTACCTCTTTGATATTGTGCAGAGGTTATTACAGTCATTCATTTTTAAGTTAATGGTGTAATCTTCTGCGTGAGCTGGAACTCATTTAAACACTTCACTATTTCAGCTATTCAAAGAACAGCAGATCATTAAAGGCAATTTCATGTGTTGAAGTCCTGGAATTATCCACCTCTCTTATAGATCGCTCTGAGCTGAATTGTTCAGTCCTGTAATTGCACATTCCGTGCAGTCTACATGAAAGGCCTGCTGGCTGTCAATCATCCGCTTGATTGAGTCGAGTGCGCAGTTCTGAGCCAGAGTTCATTTCAGTGCGTCTCTCTCTAGAGTTCATTTCAGTGTCTCTACAGGGTTCATTTCAGTGTCTCTCTCTCTAGAGTTCATTTCAGTGCGTCTCTCTCTAGAGTTCATTTCAGTGCCTCTCTCTCTACAGGGTTCATTTCAGTGCCTCTCTCTCTAGAGTTCATTTCAGTGTCTCTCTCTCTCTAGAGTTCATTTCAGTGCCTCTCTCTCTACAGGGTTCATTTCAGTGCCTCTCTCTCTAGAGTTCATTTCAGTGCCTCTCTCTCTACAGGGTTCATTTCAGTGCCTCTCTCTCTAGAGTTCATTTCAGTGCCTCTCTCTCTAGAGTTCATTTCAGTGTCTCTCTCTCTCTAGAGTTCATTTCAGTACGTTTCTCTCTCTACAGGGTTCATTTCAGTGCGTCTCTCTCTCCGGGGCTCCAGGTGGGCGAGCGGTAGTGTGATTGTGGTGTGATAGGAGAGAGGCTTTTCAGGAACATTCGCTCACAAGTGCAGACAGTGTGGTTTTGTCATTTCATTCGCTGGCTTTGGTTCAGTCAGCATGCTCTTTGTTTGTAACTTTCAGCTGCAGTTAATTGCAAATGTCTTTGTTTACTCCTTAACACAGTTTGGATATTTGTGAACAAAATTAAGAATGTTGTAAGACCAAGTTAAGTAAAACTTAAGATTAAACAGTGATTGAATCCTGGCCACTGGCCATAACTGTTATTTTTATATCTACTATGTGTAAATTATTTGATTTAAAAATGTCTTTAACATGGATGTGGACACTTCAGTTGCAATGATGGGCTTGTCTTAGACTGAGTGACATGCCATTCTCCTGATATGATGTCATCGGCTCTACAAGACTTGCTGCTTATGTCTTTCTGTTCTCATATTTAATCAGACTCCCGGTGATTGGTCAGCTTTCTGTTCTCATAGTTAATCAGAATTCATGTGATTGGTCAGCTTTCTGTTCTCATAGTTAATCAGAATTCATGTGATTGGTCAGCTTTCTGTTCTGATAGTTCATCAGAAATCATGTGATTGGTTAGCTTTCGGTTCGCATAGTTAATCAGAGTTCATGTGATTGGTTAGCTCACGTCATCTCTCCCCCTCTGTGGCCCAGATGGACCATGACCCTCGAAGCCCCGCCTACATCGCCACCCAGGGCCCTCTCCCCTCCACTGTCGCTGACTTCTGGCAGGTAACCATGGCAACCGCGCGCGCGCGCACACACACACACACACACACACACACACACACACACACACACACACACACAGAAATGATGAAATGTCTGAGTCACTGAATAGTAAGGCTGTGTGGCATAGTTTTTACACCGTCTCTCTCGGGTAACACTGAATGATAATGGCGTTTTGAAATTAATGTAGTGAGCAGAGAGCAGATGAAATACAGCCGTTCATAGAAAGAATGTTCCGGGCATTCAGTGAAGAGTGCTTTGTTCCGATTTCCTGTCTCGGTTTATTCCTGCTTCCTGTGTGGTTATGTTCCTGTTTCCTGTCTGGTTTTGTTCCTGTTTCCTGTGTAGTTTTGTTCCTGTTTCCTGTGTAGTATTGTTCATGTTTCCTGTTTGGTTTTCTTCCTGTTTCCTGTCTGGTTTTCTTCCTCTTTCCTGTTTGGTTTTCTTCCTGTTTCCTGTCTGGTTCAGTTCTTGTTTCCTGTTTGGTTCAGTGTAGAGCAGTGCTCAGTATAATGAGTTGCTCTGTTTTATGGAGTCATTCTATCTAAAGTTGCTTTGTGTGATGGACCTCCTGGGTTGGATCAGAGAAATGAGTTTATAGTCGACACCACTGTGTTTTATTGCTTGCATAATATCCATTTTCATTCTGGTAATGGTTTCTGCTGGCTTGCAGATGCACCCAGAAACACATTCAGTTGTTCTAATATCAAATGAATCCACCCAGCCAGGCTATTTTACAGACAAATAAAGAATGTGAATGTGGATTTTTTAAAATAAATGACAATTGCTTCTCCAAATACAAACGCACAACAGAAGGGAGGCGTGTGTAAGACATACGGACGTCGCGTGTACGCTGTTCCCTAGCAATTTGTGTGCAGGGTAGGAGAACGAGAGACCAGAGCAAAGACAGAGCGTTTAATTATCCCGTCTGCGAGCGAAATGGTGACTCCGTCAGCACTTTCTGGGCTGTAAAGTTTTACACGGGAGAGAGATAATCGGCGTGTAGGAAGAGTTTGTCTCTCCCGAGAACAACTTAAGCAAGTCCTGCTTGAAACCCGACATCACAGGGCTGTTGATCTGCCTGTGTCCGGAATCTGAATCGCAACGGAACAGTCAGGGAGCGACACTGTGTTTCAACTCTTCTTTTTAAGCCACTGGTTGTTTGCAAGGCCTCACCTGGCTGCTGGTTCAAAGGACTTTGCTCTTTTTTTAAACGGAAGTGTCAGAACTAAATAACACAGAATCACCCCATGCAGTGTGCCTTTTGTGTTAGTATTTAAGGCACATCCAAGAAAGCAGACAGACTGTAGCATTGGGAGCATTCAGCCCTGGGGAGCACAGCTCCGTTCCTGCATGACTGGTGTGTGTGCGTATTTCTGTTCCCACCAATTATTGTGGCTTCATTTTATAAACTTCTGTAGGCTGTCGGACTTAGGCTCAAAGGATGAGCCGGTTTGTTCGTGTCAGCCTTCCCTAGCG